>NW_026527753.1:94659-108175 GCF_017976375.1 Cuculus canorus
TCAGTAACCCCAACATCTCTGCTGCACTCAAAGACAACAAAGGGAGTCCTGCGAGGCGAGAACACTGCCTGCAGCTCAGTGCAGAGGGAGGAGAGCTGCTCTGTCCCTCACTCTTGTTCCCTGCTGCCCTGGGCTTGCAGCTTTCAGAGGCAGAGTAATCACCCTTTCAGATTCACCTTCAAAGCCACCAGGATCTGCTGAAAGCAGACAAACCCACTGCCAAGCACTGAGTGCCCAACCCTTTCTCGAGGTCTCAGCATTCCACTTTCAGCGCAGGACACACACGAATCATTTCACAAACCCAACAGCATTTCCTTTGATGGGGCGTCTCTGTGCTTTTCCACAGAGATTCAGGAAACACAAAGATGCCATAAGACAGATTTGCATCCTGGAGAGCTGCTCAGTGCTTGGGAGGAATCCTCAAGGAAAGCCAAGTGTCTTAATGAAGATATCTCATTAGTGAAGAGACTGTTAATTCCTCAGGTATGCACTGCTCACAGCCCCAGAGAAGATCAGTGCCTGACTCTGCAACTCCCATCCCCAGAGAGCCTGGCAGTGAGAATGAGAGAACAACAGCAAGAACAGAGACAAGGGGAGAAACAGGGAGAAAGAGAGTGAGGGTCTGGCTGCGAGAGGCCAGGGCAGAGGCAGCCGGGCACACAGACAGTGTTCCCCTTCCCCAGCTGTGCTCACCCCCTCCCAGACACCAACCTTGCCGGGCAGTTGCTCTCAGCCCCTGTGCTCTGGAGAGGGCACTGGAGCTGTGGCTGCAGAGGAGGGGGTTCAGCCCTGGAGCCCAGAGCCCTGAGGGCAGAGGCTTTGCTGGGTGGGAGAGGAGGCCAGGGGGCTTGCTCAGAGGAAGGGGCTGCCCTGCAGGGGAGCACACAGAGCTCTCTGAATTCTCCCTCCCACAACACCTCTGTATGAATTCTCCTCTCATTCTGTGATCCTATGCCTTCTGCTGCCTTCTGCTGGAGATTTTCCTCCTGGGAGGTGTTTCCCTGTCCCATACCTTCTCCCTGTCAGTGCTCACAGACCCCATCTGACCCTCTCTGCTCTCCCCCAGCCCTACACAATCCTGCCTGTTTGCCGGGTAAAGCTGGGCACAGGGTCTTGTTTATAAGCAGAAAAGGACAGCACAGACTGAGCCTGGTGGGTCCAGCAGAGGTGATGCTGGTGGTGTCCGTGGGCAGAGGAGCAGCTGGAGACACTTTAGGAGGCTCCTATCAGACCTACTGACCACTCAAGGACACAGCTCAGGAGTCTCAGTGATTTGTTCAATCATGACAGCCTTTATTTTTCCTCTTTTCCACTGAAATTCCCCAAGGGCAGGAAAGTGAAAAGGGAAACTCAGGAGAGTTCCTTATCTTTAATGTAATTCCTGCCCTGATCTTCCTTTAGAATGTCCTCTTAGAAATATCCTGAAGGCATTTGGAGCTGTGAGCAGCCCTGACTCACACAGCACCTCCTGAAAGCAGAAAGACCCTCTCCTGCCAGGAGGTGCTTCTTCCCCCCATACCTTCTCTCTGTCCCTCCATGGGGAACTCCCCGGGCAGGCTGAGCACTGACTCTGTTTTTTTCTCTGCTGGAGAAACAGCAAGAGCCCTCCTGACAGATCCCACAGGCTGTGGCTGTGTTGGCTTTAGGAGATCCCTCCAGGAACAGCACCTGCATTGTCCTGCACCCAGAGACTCACCTGGAGAAGGGCTGTGAAGATCTTTCTCCAAATGAAGCCTCCTCTTTCCTCCCACCCCACCCTGCCTTTCCCCTCTCTGTGCCTCCCTCCTCTGCCCTCGCTGCCTGCAGGCAGTGCCCTCAGCCCTGCTGGGCTTTGCAGAGGAGCTGCTCCTGCCCAGAGATGGCTCTTTGTAGCGCTGCCCACTTGCCACCAGCTCCCTCCGTGCCAGGAGCCCAGCCCAGCTCAGCAGCAGAGGAGCAGCCCAAGGCAGCCCTTTCTCTGCCCCCTCGGGGCTCCCTCCAGGTGTCCCTGGGGCTCCAGGGAACTGCTGAGAAACAGCCTGAAGCCATCCCTGATGTTCCCTCTCTCAGCTGGCAGAGACACTTCTGTCCTGCAGTGTCATTGCTCCTGTTAGAAAAACAGCTGGGCATGAAAATCAATATTTTTGTCCCAGCATTAGACAGGACAACACGAAGGTGAAAGGGAGTGATCTCATTCCTCTAAATTGTGGGGAACTATTCCGTTGAATGAATTCAGGAATTTTATCCTGGGTCTTTCGACCTGGCTCTGGAAAGACACTCAGCTCTCTTCTGTCCCAGACACGTCTTTGTTCTAAGCAAAGCCTTCACACACACGGGGTCTGGGCGCTTGGTCCAGGTTTCCTCATGGCAGGGATGAGGTTGCCTGGTGCCACAGAAACAAAGACCCCGTCTGTCCACTGCTGAATCAAGGAAGAGCAGGTGTAGAGAGATCTGAGTTCGACTGCGTCTTCTTTGTCCCTGTCTTCCCCAGCAAGGTCTCCCAGGCCACTGTGACTCAGGAGAGGACTCTGGAGGAGATGGACCAGGGGTGGGTGGGGAACAAGTCAGGGATCACTTGAGCAAACACAATTCTTCCCAGTCTGTGGGACAGGAGGGACAGTATCCCAGGGAATTGGGTGAGAAGGATGATGTCCCAGTGAGGCCATTCTCCATCATTTTCACAAGGCCATGGAGACTCCCTGACCACTGGCACTTCTTCCACTTTGCATGTCCTTTTCAGAAATGGCCAATGGATGAGCAGGGGAGCTAAAGGCTGTGCCCCAGACTTTTTCCCCTCGGATTCTATTTCTGGATATCTGAAAGAAAAGAAGACTGGATTCCCTTTGGGCAGATTGTGTCTCACCACCCTTCTATTACCAAACTCCTCTACGACCTGAATGAACTCTTCTAAGGACCAATACTTCTATGACATAACTCTTCTAAGATTTTTCTATGACCCAATTCTTCCTTTTCCTGACTAAACTCTCATGCTTCTATGACTTGACTCTCCCATGACCCAAATATTTTATGACCCTTCTAGGGCCCAAATCTTTTATGGCCTGAGACTTCTGTAATGTAACACCTCTATGAACCTTTTGTGACTGAATTCTTCTATTACTGCTCTATGATCCATCTCATCTATAACCTGACTCTTCTTTGACCCGTCCCTTATGTGAGTTGACACTTCTGTGACTTGAACCTTCTATGACCTTCTATGACTTGACTATTCTCTAACTCTTCTGTGACATGACTTTCTATGACCCAAGGCTTCTATGACTCTTCTGTGATGCAAATCATCTGTGCCCTGACACTTCTATGACCCGACTCTTCTCATCCAACCCTTCTATGACCAACTGTTCGTTGAACCAATCCTACTGTTAATAGACCTTTCGATGATCTGACCCCTGGATGATATTATTCCATTTATTAGACACCAATTGTGTTTTTAGGACTAATTTTTTTTAGCCCAAAATTTAGACTAAATTTTTTTTAGCCCAAAATTCAAAGGCTCCTTCTGTGACCTAGTCCTTCTATGACCCGACTCTTCAAGGACACACCCCTTCTACAACCCTACTCTTCAGTGAGCCTTGAATGACCCATCTCTTCTATGAAACAACTCTTCTACAATCCCACTCTTCTAAGACTCCTCTATGACCCGACTCTTCTAAAACCCGAGCCTTCTATGGCTCAAGCCTTCTATGACCCAATTCTTCTATGATACCTCTACAGCTTGCTATGACCTGGCTCCTCTAGACCGGAATAATCTATGACCCAACCATTTTATGACCTGACACCTCTATGACCTGACTCTTTGATAATCCTTCTATGACCAAAGTCTTCTATTATCCAAATAAAGTCTCCTGTTTATTAAGACGGAACTCTTCTATTACTCAAAAAATCTATGACCTGAGACTTCTATCACCCAAACATTCTATGAATCTTCTGTGACTGAAATCTTCTATTGTTCCTCTACACCTGACACATCTATAACTCAACTCTTCTGTGACCCATCTCTTTTATGACCAGGCCCTTCCACGACTCAAGCCTTCTATGAGACAACACGCAATTCTATGACCTGACTGTTGTCTGACTTATCTATGATGCTAGTTTCCATGACCTGACTCTTCTATGAAACTTCTGTGGCCAGATTCTTCCATCACCGGACTGTTCTATCACTCTTCTGTGACCCAAATCTTCGCTGACACAACCCTTTTGTGACCTTTCTATGACCAAACCCTCCTAAAACCCAAATAAACTCACACTTCAATGACTCAACTCTTCCATGCCCTAAATATTCTATGATCCATTTATGACCTGAATCATCTATGACCCAGTTCTGCCATGAGAATTCTATGACCCAACACTTCTATCAACCTTCTATGACTGCACTCCTCTGTTACACCACTATGACTCAACTCTTCTATCACCTGACTTTTCTCACACAAAAGTTTTCTGCAACTCTTCTATGAATCAACACTTCTATGACCCTGACCTGCTATGACCTAACTTGTTCGCCACTGCATGGACCTGTGTGAGAGCCTTGGCTTCTCCCCTAACTCTACAGGCCTGTATTTGGAATTACATGGAATAACTGCTCCAAATTTGATTCGGCAGTGTGAGAATCATCATGCCAACAGCATCGTCGTAGTCAAAGCCAGACCTGCTTTCCCAGGGCCTGGGGGTCAGGCCTTGGCCTTTCTGCTTCACCAAGCAAACCCAGGCTTTTCTCAGCATCACAGCTGCCTGCACAGCGCCTTTGCCTGCCTGCAATCATGGCCTCCAATTATCAGCCCTAACGAGTCCCTGGGGAGGCTTTGTCAGGAACAATCCTCACTGAGACCAATTAAGACTTCAAGATACTCCAAGTTCTGCTTTTGACTTCTTGAGATGTTTCTTCAGTCTTTTCTAAGGAGCTGAGATTCCAGCACTCATCAGCAAATCCACCCTGGGTCTCATTAAAATACAGGAAGCCTTAACGAGCTCTTTGTCTTCCTGGAGATTTCTCCAGGTCTTCAAGCCTTGTACATCTCCTTGGAGTCATTTCCCAGTGTGGTTAAAGAGGAATATTTCAAAGTGCACCTAAGAAATACATGTTTTTATTTAAGTTCATTTTACCATTCTTTTCAGACTCATAGAATGGTTTGGGTTGGAAAGGACCTTAAAGCCCATCCAGTTCCAACCCCCTTTGCCATGGGCAGGGACACCTGCACTGGACCAGACTGTTCAAGGCCCAATACAACCTGGCCTTGAACACCTCCAGGCAGGGGGCATCCACAGCTTCCCTGGGAAACCTGGGCCACTGCCTCACCAACTGCTTTGTAAACAATTTCTTCCTAATGTTTAATCTAAATCTTTCCCTCTCCAGTTTAAAGCCATTCCCCCTTGCCCTACCACTCCATGTCCTTGCAAAAAGTTCCTCCCCAGCTTTCATGGTGACCACCTTCAGCTACTGGAAGGCCACTATAAAGTCTTCCTGAAGCCTTCTCTTCTCCAGGTTGAGGAATTTCCAGGAGAAATTCACATTACTTTGTAAAATCTCTATTGAAAGAGCACAGAATTGGTGAAGGTCTCTTGTGAGTGAGGACAAGCAAGCACCAGGGTGCCCAGGTCCATCTCCTCAGAGCACTCTTCAGCTGGCCAGGTCTCTGCCCATGCTGCTCCATGGAAGTGATTTTGACTTGTGGGTTAAGCTGAAAATAGTTTAATAGCTGAAAGAAAAAAGATAAATACTTACATAATCCAAACCCACAACCATTGTAAATGCCATCACTTCCCACCTCCCTCAGGCAGACAGAAATCCTAACAGTATACCATCACCCATCACCTCGAACAATAAAAATCTCTGTTTCTTCTGCCACCGATGTTTTTCGCTGAGCGTGGCATCTATGTTATGGGATCTCCTTCTGGTCAGTCGGGGTCAGCTCTCCTGGCTGTGTCCCCCTGACAACTTCTTGCCCACCCGCAGCCACTCCGTGGAAGGCAGCAGAGGTAGGAACTCCTGACGCTGTGCAAAGGAGACAATCACTGCCCTCACTCTTCTGGCACCAGGACAATACCACAGGTCCCAAAGTATCTCCCATTTCAAAAGCAAAGTAAAGAAACTGGAGCGGATCTGGAGGAGGTCTGCCAGGATGGAGTTAGGGGCCCACAGCATGAGGTGTGAGGGCACACTTAGGCCTCCTGGGGAGGCTCATGAAAACCTGCTAAGTGGGTCTCTACATCTTCTGCTCCTAGAAAAACTTAGGGAATAATAGAGCTCAGGTCACCTCCAGCCCAAAGCCCAGCTCCAAGCAGCACTAGCTCTGATGTCAGACCAGGCTGCTCAGTCCATGTCAGCATCCACAGAGAGTGTTTAGACATCAACAAGTCACCAAGGCTACAAATAAAGGAAAGGACTTTGGCATTTGACCGGCTCCATGAACACGTCTATTGGTCAGGCACACCTTCTGTGATACCTGGGAATGTCCACCTTCTTGTGCAGATGAGTGGGATCCTTCTGCCAGACTCCTGGGCACACTGCTGGCTCATGTTCAGTCGGCTGTCAACCAACACGCCCGGGTACTTCTCCTCTAGGCAGCTTTCTAGCCACACTTCTCCTAGTCTGTAGCACTGCATGGGGTTGTTATGCCCCAAGTGCAGGATCCAACATTTGGCCTTGTTGAACCTCATGCCATTGGCCTCAGCCCAGCAGTCCAGCCTGTTCAGATCCCTTTGCAGAGCCTCCCTACCCTCCAGCAGATCCACACTTCCACCCAGCTTAGTGTCAACTGCAAACTTGCTGAGGGTGCACTCAATGCCTTCATCCAGGTCATTGATAAAGACATTGATCAGAGCTGGACCCAGTACCGAGCCCTGAGGAACCCCACTTGTAACTGGCCTCCAGCTGGAGTTAACTCCATTGACCACCACTCTCTGGGCCCGGACATCCAACCAGTTTTCAACCCAGGAGAGTGTGCGCCTGTCCAGGCCAGAGGCTGACAGTTTCTGAAGCAGAATGCTGTGAGAAACTGTGTCAAAGGCTTTACAGAAGTCCAAGAAGACCACATCCACAGCCTTTCCCTCATCCAGTAGTCGAGTCACTTTGTCATAGAAGGCGATCAGGTCAGTTTGGCAAGATCTGCCTTTCGTGAACCCGTGTTGACTGGGCCTGATCACCCGGTTCTCTTGCATGTGCTTCATGATAGCACTCAAGATCACCTGTTCCATGACTTTCCCCGGCACTGAGGTCAGACTGACAGGACTGTAGTTCCCCGGATCCTCCCTGCAAACCTTCTTGTAGATGGGCACAACATCAGCCAGCCTCCAGTCCAGTGGAACTTCCCCAGTCAGACAGGACCTCTGGAAGATGATGGAAAGGGGTTTGGAAAGGACATCCACCAGCTCCTTCAATACTCTTGGGTGGATCCCATCCGGCCCCATAGACTTGTGGGAGTCTCACTGGGCAAGCAAGTCTCTAACCGCCTCCTCTTGGATCATGGGAGCCTCATTCTGCTCCTCTAACTCCTGGGTTTGTACACAGGGGGAACAACTTCCCTTACTATTAAAGACTGAGGGAAAGAAGACATTAAGTACCTCAGCCTTATCCTCAACCCCTGTTGTTGTTGTTCCTTCTGCATCCAATAGGGACTGAATATTCTCCTCAGTCCTCCTTTTCTTGTTAATGTATTTTTAGAAAGATTTTTATTATCTTTCACAGATTTAGCCAATTTGATTTCTAGATGGGCCTCAGCCCTTCTGATTTTTTCCCTGCATGATCTCACTTCCTCCCTGTAGTCCACCCAAGATGCCTGTCCCTTCCTCCAAAGCTCAGAGACATTCTTCTTCTTTTTGATGTATATCAGGATCTCCCTGCTCAACCGAGCTGGCTTTTTCCCCCCCACCAGCTCCTTTTCCAGAACACAGGGATGGCTTGCTCTTGAGCTACTAGTATTTCATTTTTTAAGAGCGCCCACCCAGCCCTCGTGGGCTCCCTTGCCCTGAAGGACTGTCTCCCATGGGACTTTGCCAACCAACCTTCTGAACAGTCCAAAGTCTGCCCTCTGGAAGTCACTTCTGTGACTATTGAGTGACCCAATCCTTCTTTGAACTGAAACTTCTATTACCTGGCTGTTCTCTGACCCTTATATGAACCAACTCATCTATGATGCTTCTAAGACCCATCCCCTCTATTACCCGACTCTTCTACAACCTTTCTCTGATCTGAATCTTTCGAATCTCCTTTGACCCTACTATGAAACTGCATTGATTTGATCCTTCAATGCCCCAGTTCTTTAATGAACCGCGTCTTCTATGACCCCACCATTCTATGAGCCTGACCCCTCTAGAGGATCTCACAGTCAATGTGTCAACCAGGTGCCTTCTGCTGCTCTGTCAGAGACACTGCCAGATGTGAGCTTCCAAGCCCCCTTCATGGCCTGTGCCTTCCTACTGGGTGATGGGTTCTTGAGACACACTGGGCCACATGATACCTTGTCCACCCAAGGGAATGTCGGGAAGATGAGCCAAGGGAGGTTTAGGTTGGATATTAGGAGAAGGTCCCTTCACACTCACAATATTCTATGATTCTAAGATTCTTTATTTTTCCTCCAAAGAAACCAACAAGTATTTCCAAACAAATAAAACATAATGTGGAAAAGGATCGCTGGTGTCTTTTCATCATAAATCGATCCCTTTGGAATTTAAGACACTTGAAGGACTTTGGAAAGGGACCTAAGAGTCCCCATCCTGTTATCTTCTCCTTCTCCTTCCCCTTGGCTTTGGCTGAACAGAAGAGGCAGTCTGGCATCCGGGCTGTTCCTCAGCAGCCTGGTCCATCGTATTGGCTCTGCCAGGGGAACGGAAAGGGCTTTTCTCTTTGAGGGCCCTTAGGAGACTCTTGCTTCTTGGGGAGATGGACGGTTCTGACTCCACGTGCCCTTGCTGAGGACGGGCAGGGCTCTTCTCCTTGGAGGCCTCAGTGACCCCAGACTGGGAGGGGAATCTTGCGACTTTCTTCTGTAAACTGGAAGTCTGTAAAGGAAAAGAAAAGCAATTTTCTTTAGTGACGGAAGAGGCCAGCAGAGACCCTGGGTAGGAAAGGTGTCCCAGACTGCTCAGAGACAGAGGTTTTTGTGGTGAACATCCAGCCCGCTCAGCAGCTCAAGAGTGGGCCCCATCCAGGCAAAGCAGAGGGAGAAGCCCTCTCTGCTGGACAAAGAAACCAAACACAGCAAGAGGAGTGTTCCGCTGGCTTTGCTCTTACAAGACAAGGGCGAATATTCTCTAAGCTCTCCAGACCAAGGCTCCCCCTGCAGCGTTCCTGCACGGGGACGGTGGCAGAAGGCCAAGGAGAAGCGAGCCTCTCCGGCAGGGGAATGCCAGCACCCAGCACTGGAGCGGCACAGGCCAGAGGAAGCCTTCCCAAACAAAAGATGAGAGCAAACACATCTTTCCTGACATTTTGTTTCATAACTTCTATCTCGGGAGGTGATTGAGCCCACGCATTCAATGGAAGATCAAAATAACACGTGACAACGTCTCACTCAACCCTCTGTGAACAGCTCTGCAATGTCAGGAAGATTCCTGCCTGGAAAAGGGACTTCCTCCTCCTTATCCTCCAGCCCTCGCCCTTATGTCACCACTCAGCCTCTCCCACAGCATCTGTGCCTCTCGCATGTCGGCATCGGTTCGATGCTGCAGCAGATTCGCCGGGTGCTCGGGAAACTCCTGGCCTGATCAGGAGCCAAGCTGGGAGGGAGCCAGCCCTGCCCTGAGGATTTGCTTCCCAGGGCTCACTGCTGAGATCCAAAATTCCTCTGCTCACGCACACAGAACCATTTCCAGGACACAATCCAAGAGCTGTCAAGTAATTTTTCTCCAGCTCTAAGCCAATTCCCCTCAGAATGAGTGAGGTGCACACAAGCCATCGGCAGCAGCCTCGAGGATCCCCTCAGCCTGTGTTTTGCCAAGGGACGCTTGCTCTCCTCAGCCAGACTGGGGCACAGGCGTGAAACCATGAACCCCAGCTGGCTGAGAGATGCTCCGAGCAGGGTCTGTGTGGGGCTGCTCTTTCTGGCTCTGAACAACACCCTTCTCTTGGGCAGATCTCACAAACGCTTTTGGAGATGGATGTCAGTGTGGAAACAGCATTGCCCAACAGTTATTGGCCTCACAAGCGGCTTTGGTGGCAGCTGAGGTGCTGGTAACCCACAGGGCTCTGGCTGTTTCCAGAAAGGACGCCCCATCTGCCCGATCACTCCCCAGAGCTGAGCCCTCATGGTGTGAAGGCCAAAGGCAAAGGCAATATCGACCTCCTGGGACTGCCCAGGGCATCTGCTCTGCGCACCAACCCCCTCAGCTCCACTGTCTGCCGGCACACGGCACAAAGAAGCGGGCAGAGCTCAAGGTGTTGGAAGCCCCTCCTGCAGCCCTGAGTGCTGATGATGCCTCAGCAGCTCTGGAGGAGCCCCAAACACAGTCCCACACATCCCGGGCAGGGAATGAGCCAGAAATACCAGACCCTGCCTGTCTGAGTCTGGGCTGGCATCTGTCGATCGCTGCTGGTGTGCAGCTGGCCCAGGAGCACCCAGGAGTTCCCTGAGGACACGACTTCCCCGGCAACGTGAACCCTGGCGGCACTTACCTGGCTCTGCCCTTCGAGCTGGAAAGAGGCCTTCTCCTTCTGCAGCTCCTTGCGCTCCCGCTCCAGATCCTCCCACCATCTCCGGAGCTGCTGCTCACGCTGAGCCAGCCTGGCCTCCTTCTCCATCAGCTCCTTCTCCCAGGCTTCCCTCTCCTTCTTCCTCTTCTCTGGGGAGCTCTTGGACATCGGTGACCCTGCTGGCAGCAGGGAGGCCGAGGTTTCACTCTCTCGGCATTCCTCCTTCGCTAAGATGGGCAGGTTACGAGGAACACACGCTGCTGCTCTGGCTGATGCATCTTTCTCCTGCCCTTCCTCCTCTTGCTTTTCCTTAGGGCTCAGTGCATTTTTCTTCATACGGGAGTAGATCCACCAGCACCCCAGAATTCCCACCGCTCCAGGAACGGCATAGAACAGAACGTCACGGAAGCGTAAAGCCATGCTGCAGAGCCTCAGTTTTTCCCTAGAAGGAGAAAGAGAAATTATGGTCAAATGGTCACAGGGAAGGGAATGCGAAGCCTGAAGTTCTATCAAGGCCTTCAGGTATTTCTGTGAGCACAAACAGGCTCGTTTTCCAGCTGCTCTGTACATCTCCATCTCTGCTCCACCAGCAGGACACGTAACAGGAACCTCACCTGAGACCAGGGATACCCGGACATTGCTCACCAGGGCACTCATCACTCTCCCCTCACCTTAATGCTTAAAACAATTCCTCTCCTTTCTGTGAGTGCTCCCTGCTGCCCGCTCCTGTGGTCAGAATTCCTGCAGGACCGCCCTACGAGCTGTCTCACAGCCACACCACAAATTGACCTTAACGGAGCTCCCATCACTCCCCTCTCAGCAGTTTCTGATGGAGCAGAGCCCCATTCTTCTCCACTGCCCTGTTCAGCTGCACCAACTGCACAAACAGTTCTCCCGCACCATCCTGTGGCGCAGGACGGCAGCAGCAGGACACCCAAGGATGGACAGGGCTGTCCTCAAGACCAGCAGATAAAACGCTTCTATACCAGAGACGGTCAGCTGGGACAATCCAGACCCAGTGTGGAGCACTGGATGCGCCAGGGAGTTCCCTCTCAACATGCAAGAAGAGAGTTTGGCAAACACTCACTCCAGATATTCAGGGCTCCCTACACCCAGGAAGGTCCATTCTGGGGACCGGCTGCTTCAAGGCTCCACCAGAAGAGAGACCAGGACAACTCCCAGGTGTTGGAGGCCCCGTGCTCTGCAGGGACAGACCTGACCGTGCTGCCGCTCCCTGCCCCCTCCACATCCCGACTGGAGAGATTACACCACCAAACCCCAAAATCAGGGGAAATCCGGATTGCAATTAAGGACTGCACTGAATGATCCCAGAGCAAACAAGCAGGCAGCTAAATTGGAAGGGAGCTTCAGCATCCAGGCCAGGATGGCTCCCTACACAGCCCGGAGTCAGCGATACAGCACTCGGAAACAAATCTGATCGGGGTGAAGGAGCACAGGGCAGGGCTGGCACAGTTACACCAAAACAGGACCCCCTGGGCTGGGAATGTCTCCCATGTGGAAAATAACCAGGAGCACAGGCTCCAGGTCCTAGGAGGCACCAGAATAGGAGCTGACAGAACCCTCAAGAACTGGAGGCCCTGCCATGGAGATTAACCTCCGAGCAATGACTGCGCAGAAGCAGACACAGCCAGACCTGACCTACCCCGGCCGTAGGGGAGAGTTTCCTCTCCGGCAGAACCGGCACCAGACAATGAGACGGCTGAACCGCAGCTGCTTTGTTTCTCACACACAGAGCAAGGCGCAGGCAGCTCCCAGCAGAGAGACCACCTGCCTCCTCCAGATCCTCCTGGAGAGTGAGTCCAGAGGGTGCTTGTCCTGGACAGCAGAGAGGTCTCTGAGGACACAGGGCAGCATCACAGAGGATGACATCACAGAGGCCATGGTCAGTGGACCTCATTTTCTTGCAGAAGTAGTAAAGGGGGAATCTGAATTCCTACAGATGGATTGGGGATTCCATTTTCCTTTACCACCTCTGCCTAGTGGTAATGTATAAAGGATGAAGCAGAACCTCAAAAGACAAAGTGCCAAATTATGCCAAGAGACTCATCTCAAACAGACAGAGGTTTTGCCGTCAGCCTTAGTGCAAGTCAGGGTAACCCCCGGGCAAGAGGAAAAGGGAGTCCTTTTGCAGTGCTGTATGGAAAACCATCCCCAGAAATTGGCCTCGCTCACCACAAGGAAGAAATGGGTCTAAAAGGGGGAGGAATGCTAAGAAGCTTTTGATCTCCTGTCCCATGTTTGATTCCCTTCAACAGAAATCTGAATCATCAAACCCCACTGCCATTAGATCGTCAGTACGTCACCCTCAGCCAGGAGGTGAAAGCAGCAATGGAACCAGGATGGTGAAACCACACTTTTGCGTGGGTTAGGATTGTCCCTAAAAAGATGGTTACAGAGTTTGGTACAAAACGTAATGGCATTTGTGAGAATTATGCTGATGGTTTGCATCATGTTTGGGAGTTTAAAAATGTGATTATTGCACTAATTTCTCCCATCTCGACTATCGCTTCTCTGGCAATAAGAATTACAGCCATGGGATGGATCTGAGACTCATCCGACAATAAGGAAGATCGATCCATGAACGAGTCTCAATGGGGGACTTGACAGAAGAGAATCAGGTGTAAAACCACCACTGAAGCCGTGAAGCAGCTAATGCTGCTGGGAGCTCTCTGAGCTGGGTCAGCATTTGCTAAGGACTTGTAGAATGTAATTAAACTTTTGTGTGTGATAAATGAGAAGAATAGGGGAGGCCTTGAATCAAGAGTCCCGAGTGCCAGCCTGGTCAGATTCCTCTGCGAGCAACCACTGTGCGGAAACTGGAAAACTGGAACAACACTCGATTCCACCTTGCTGCACCTTAGAGGGTTGGAGAGCTCG
>NW_026527754.1:0-87978 GCF_017976375.1 Cuculus canorus
CACTCACTCTTGGGATGTTGACCTCAAGATGGTGTGACCTTGAGAATCTTTCTGTCCCACACACCTTCATGGAACCCAAGGAAGGGCTGTTTGTGTTCTCTTGGGTTCATCTCACCACACGCATGTGATGTACGTGCTCTTATCTCCTCTGAACAGTGTGAACATTAACTCTGACCTCCTCATTCTGTCTCTTCCAGAGAGGGACAAAGAATGTCTGCAAGCTGGAGAGAGAGGGCAGTGCTAGGAATGGTGGTTTGAGGGGTTACTCCAGGATGATTGACCTGAGGCAGGTTCTGTGGGTGCTCCAGGGCACATGGGCACAGACCAGACCCTGTCCTGAAGTTCTATCAGAGGAGGCCTGGATGTGTCTCGGTTAGAGACTTGCTTGCCCAGCTAGACTCCCACAAGTCTATGGGGCTGGATGAGATCCACCCAAGAGTATTGAAGGAGCTGGCGGATGTCCTTTCCAAACCCCTTTCCATCATCTTCCACCGGTCCTGGATGACTGGGGAAGTTCCACTGGACTGGAGGCGGCTGATGTTGTGCCCATCTACAAGAAGGGTTGCAGAGAGGATCCGGGGAACTCCAGGCCTGTCAGTCTCACCTCAGTGCCAGGGAAAGTCATGGAACAGGTGATCTTGAGTGCTATCCTGAAGCACATGCAAGAGGACCGGGTGATCAGGCCCAGTCAACAGGGGTTTACAAAAGGCAGATCTTGCCAAACTGACCTGATCGCCTTCCATGACAAAGTGACTCGACTACTGGATGGGGGAAAGGCTGTGGATGGAGTCTTCTTGGACTTCAGGAAAGCCTTTGACACAGTTTCTCACAGCATTCTGCTTCAGAAACTGTCAGCCTCTGGCCTGGATGGGCACACACTCTCCTGGGTTGAAAACTGGTTGGATGGCCCAGAGAGTGGTGGTCAATGGAGTTAACTCCAGTTGGAGGCCAGTCACAAGTGGGGTTCCTCAGGGCTCGGTACTGGGTCCAGCCCTGTTCAATGTCTTTATCAATGACCTGGATGAAGGCATTGAGTGCACCCTCAGCAAGTTGGCAAACGGCACTAAGCTGGGAGGAAGTGTGGATCTGCTGGAGGGTAGGGAGGCTCTGCAAAGGGATCTGAACAGGCTGGACTGCTGGGCCGAGACCAATGGCATGAGGTTCAACAAGGCCAAATGCCGGGTCCTGCACTTGGGGCACAACAACCCTATGCAGTGCTACAGACTGGGGGAAGAGTGGCTGGAGAGCTGCACGGAAGAGAAGGACCTGGGAGTGCTGGTTGACAGCCGACTGAACATGAGCCAGCAGTGTGCCCAGGTGGTCAAGAAGGCCAACGGCATCTTGGCTTGGATCAGAAACGGTGTGACCAGCAGGTCCAGGGAGGTTATTCTCCCTCTGTACTCGGCACTGGTGAGACCGCACCTCGAATACTGTGTTCAGTTCTGGACCCCTCACCACAAGAAGGATGTTGAGGCTCTGGAGTGTGTCCAGAGAAGAGCAACGAAGCCGGTGAGGGGGCTGGAGAACAAGTCATACAAGGAGCGGCTGGGAGAGCTGGGGTTGTTTAGCCTGGAGAAGAGGAGGCTGAGGGGAGACCTTATTACTCTCTACAACTATCTAAAAGGAGGTTGTGAAGAGGAGGGAGCTGGGCTCTTCTCCCAGGTGACAGGGGACAGGACAAGAGGGAATGGCCTGAAGCTCCGTCAGGGGAGGTTCAGGTTGGATATCAGAAAAAAATTCTTCACAGAAAGAGTCATCGGGCGCTGGAACAGCTGCCCAGGGAGGGGGTCGAGTCGCCTTCCCTGGAGGTGTTTAAGGAACGGGTGGATGAAGTGCTGAGGTACATGGTTTAGGGAGTGTTAGGAATGGTTGGACTCGATGATCCAATGGGTCCTTTCCAACCTTCTGTGATTCTGTGAAAGAAAACTATAGCCTTCCCAAACCCATCACACCTGCAGTGCTTATCTTTACATTGGTGATTTCATCTAGGGCTCAGGTTCTTGAACATGCACTTCAGGGAAACCCTGAAAGAAGCCCTGAGCCTTCAGACTCTGCCCTGAGGAGATCCCCTTGCTCTACGGAAAGGCTGTTGTGGAGGCGGCTCTGTCCCACAAGTGCCCTCTGCCTGTCCCTGCCTGCGGGCACAGCACTGCCACGCAGCACCGCTGTGACCAAGCTCAGAGCCCTCAGGCCTTCCAGCAAGGCAAGGGGTGAGGAGGAGAGTGTGGAAGTGGAGAGAGAACAGCTCGAGGAGATCAAGCGCTGGTGCCTGGCAGGGCTGCCGTGCTGGGACTCTTTTCCTCTCCACCCATGCCCACAGGAACTGTCCCTGCAGCTCCAAAAAGGCTTTGGAGCAAAGAGATCAAGAAACAAATATCCGTGAATATCCCTTTATTTTTCCGAAACACACGGAGAGCAGAGCTCCTCATTTACGCAGACAATCATTAAGAAAAGAAAACAGAAGAAGATGAATTAAAAACAGAATGACAAGAATATCCCAATTGAAAAACAAGCAACTACAACAAAAAATACAGAAGCCAGTCTGGGCCTGCCATGAGTTGCATGATAACTGCTATGCAGAAGATGATGAGCAGTTCATTGCTTCAGAGAACCATCCAGATATCAGTTTCCACACTGCATCCTTGAGCTGCTGATTCCTCAAGCTGTAGATGAGGGGGTTCAGTGCTGGAGGCACCACTGAGTACAGAAATGACAGCACAATGTCCAGGGATGGAGAGGAGACGGAGGGGGGTTTCAGGTAGGCAAACATACCAGTGCTGATAAAGAGGGAGACCACGGCCAGGTGAGGGAGGCACGTGGAAAAGGCTTTGTGCCGTCCCTGCTCAGAGGGAATCCTCAGCACTGACCTGAAGATCTGCACATAGGACACCACAATGAAAACAAAACAGCCAAATGATAAAAAGACACTAAACACCAGAAAGCCAACCTCCCTCAGGGCAGCATCTGAGCAGGAGAGCTTGAGGATCTGTGGGATTTCACAGAAGAACTGGTCCACAGCATTGCCCTGGCAGAGGGGCAGGGAAAATGTATTGGCCGTGTGCAGCAGAGCATAGAGAAACCCAGCGCCCCAGGCAGCTGCTGCCATGTGGACACAAGCTCTGCTGCCCAGGAGGGTCCCGTAGTGCAGGGGTTTGCAGATGGCAACGTAGCGGTCGTAGGACATGACCGTGAGAAGAGAATACTCTGCAGTAAAAAAGAAGATAAATAGAAAGACTTGGGTAACACATCCCAAGTAGGAAATGGTCCTGGTGTCCCAGAGGGAATTGGCCATGGATTTGGGAAGGGTGGTGGAGATGGATCCCAGGTCAAGAAGGGAGAGGTTGAGGAGGAAGAAGTACATGGGGGTGTGGAGGTGGTGGTCACAGGCGATGGTGGTGATGATGAGGCCGTTGCCCAGGAGGGCAGCCAGGTAGATGCCCAGGAAGAGCCAGAAGTGCAAGAGCTGCAGCTCCCGTGTGTCTGCGAATGCCAGGAGGAGGAACTGGGTGATGGAGCTGCTGTTGGACATCTGCTGCCTCTGGATGTGAAGCACTGAACAAAATCGAAATTACAGTGAGAAGTTAGGAGAGACTTAGGAGTCTGAGTAAAATCATCAAAGCCATTTCTCACACTGTACGCTTGCCACTGCTTTTCCTTTCACAGCCCTTCCTTCAGCTCCGTGCCTGGAGCCCTGCTCGGTGCCGGCTGACTGTGCTGGGACAAGCAGGGCCTCTGCCCGCTGGCTGCCAGGACTCAGCCCTGCTCTGCAGCAGGGGCTCATGGGGACGGTGGGGACAGTTCTGGTGTTGAAATTTGTCAGATAAAACTGCTCCTGGTGCAGAAGGGCTCGGCAGCATCTGCACTCCCAGTGCTAAGACTCCCCAAACACAAAAGTGTTTTAGGGGGAGAGGGTTTTTCGTAGCTCGCTCCCATCTCAGCTGGAGAGTTTCCTGGAAGTGAAAACCCCTCAGCATCTCTGCTGCACTCACGGAGATCAGAAGGAGTCCTGCGAGGCGAGAGCATTGCCTGTGGCTCAGTGCAGAGGGAGGGGAGCTGCTCTGTCCCTCGCTCTTGTTCCCAGCTGCCCTGGGCTTGTAATTCTCATGTTAACCTAAAAAGCCACCAGGCAGTGAGAGAGGAGAACCCCACTGCCGAGCACTCAATGTCTCACCCTTTCCTAAGGTCTCAGCACCCACTTTCAGCCCAGGACACACACGGCTCATTTAAAAAACAGAAGCATTTTCTCTCTTGTAGCATCTCTGTGCTTCTCCATGGGGCTTTCAGGTAACACCGAGAGGTGACAGGACAGCTTTGCATCCTGGAGGGAAGTTCACAGCTTGGAAAGAAACCTCAAGGAGATAACTTAGTGTCCTAATGATAGTATCTCACAGTAAGGGAGAGTTAGCTTATTCCTCAGGGCATGACACAGACTGCACTGCCCACAGCCCCACAGATGAGATGAAAGCTTGGACTTTCCATTCCACCTGCATGGCAGGAATCAGAAAATCAGTGCCTGACTCGACTGCTGCAACTCCCATCCCCAAAGAGCCTGGCAGCGAGAACAAGAGAGCAACAACAAGAACACAGGAAAAAGAAGACAGAAAAAAAAAAAAAAAGAGAGAGCCTCTTGATCCATTCTCTCTGCCTTCTCCCTCCCTCATCTCTCCCCCTCCCCCCACAATTTCCCAAGAGTAGGAAAGTGAAAAAGAGAGAAAGAGTTCCTTATCTTTAACAGAATCTCTGCCCTGATCTTTTCCTCTTAGAAATACCCTGAAGGCATTTGGAGCTGTGAGCAGCCCTGACTCACACAGCACCTCCTGAAAGCAGAAAGACCCTCTCCTGCCAGGAGGTGCTTCTTCCCCCATACCTTCTCTCTGTCCCTCCATGGGGAACTCCCCGGGCAGGCTGAGCACTCACTCTGGTTTTTCTCTGCTGGAGAAACAGCAAGAGCCCTCCTGACAGATCCCACAGGCTGTGGCTGTGTTGGCTTTAGGAGATCCTTCCAGGAACAGCACCTGCATTGTCCTGCACCCAGAGACTCACCTGGAGAAGGGCTGTGAAGATTTTCTCCAAATGAAGCCTCCTCTTTCCTCCCACCCCACCCTGCCTTTCCCCTCTCTGTGCCTCCCTCCTCTGCCCTCGCTGCCTGCAGGCAGTGCCCTCAGCCCTGCTGGGCTTTGCAGAGGAGCTGCTCCTGCCCAGAGATGGCTCTTTGTAGCGCTGCCCACTTGCCACCAGCTCCCTCCGTGCCAGGAGCCCAGCCCAGCTCAGCAGCAGAGGAGCAGCCCAAGGCAGCCCTTTCTCTGCCCCCTCGGGGCTCCCTCCAGGTGTCCCTGGGGCTCCAGGGGAACCTGCTGAGAAACAGCCTGAAGCCATCCCTCATCTTCCCTCCCTCAGCTGGCAGAGACACTTCTGTCCTGCACTGTCATTGCTCCTCTTACAAAAATAACTGGACACAAGAGTCACTTCATGTTTGTCTTTTCATTAGACAGGACACCAGGAACATGATCTCATTTCTCCAGGCTGGGAGAATGTATTCCACTGAGTGAATTTAGGTAATTCATCCTGGATCTTTTGGCCCGGGACTAGAAAGACATTCAGCACTCTTCTGTCCCAGCCATGATTCTGTTCCAGGCAAAGCCTCTGCACACACTGGGTCTTGGACGCGTGGTCCCAGGTTTCCTCATGGCAGGGATGAGCTTGCCTGGTGCCACAGCTGCAGGGCAAATGGGCAGCAATGCCCTCAGCCAGGGGCACAGGCAGGAGGAGCTGGAGCCGTTCCTGTGGGAGACAGATCTGGGACATGGTCACACAGCTCAGGACAGATGGTCTTTAAGGACAGCATCCTCCAAGCTCAGCAAGGGTCCAGGCTGAGAATCGGTGTCAACTTGAAAGGCCGTTCAAGGGCCCCATGATGAGTGTTTGCTGCTTCAGGAACAGTAAAATCACAATATTTGATGTCCGTTTCAGAAATGGTCAGTGGATGAACAGGGAAGCTAAAGGCTGTCCCTCAGATCTTGTCCCCTCTGATTCCATTTCTGGATGTGTGAAGGAGAAGGGGACTGGGTTTCCCTTGGGTACATTGTGTCCCACCATCCTGCTATGACACAGCCCTTCTATGACCCAACATTTTTATGACCTGATACTTCTCTGAACCGACTCCTCTATGACCAGACGCTTACAGGAGCTGTGCCTTCTATGACCCAGCCTTTCTGTGACCTGAGCCATTTATGACCTCCCTCCTCTAATGACTCTTCAAGGATCTGATGCCTATATGACCCTTCTATGACTCTTTTATGACTCGAGTCTTCCATGCCCCGACTCTTCAGTGTCCCTTTTATGGGACCCCTCACACTTCAGTGACCCAACACTTCTAGGACCCTACCCTTCTGCGATCCAGCTATTCCAGGAGCCTTCTATAATCCAACACTCCTATAACACGTGTCTTCTACGACTCAAGCATTCTATGACCAAACTCTTCTCTGACCCTTCTATGGCTTTCTATAACCTGACTTCTCTATGACTCTTCTATGACCTGACTCTGAGTCAACTCCTCTATGATGCAAATAATTCATGACCCAACTCTTCTATGACCCAACACTTCTATGACCTGACTCTTCTAAGACATTTCTATGACCTGATCCTTCCTTTTCCTAACTAAACTCTCATGCTTCTATGACTCGACTCTTCCATGACCCAAATATTTTATGACCCTTCTATAACCCATCTCTTCTATGAACCAACTCTTCTACCACTCCACTCTTCTATGACCCCTCTATGACCCGACTCTTCTAAAACTCGAGCCTTCTATGAATCAAGCCTTCTATGACCCAATTTTTCTATGATCCTTCTATGACTTTCTGGGACCTGACTCCTCTAGGACCTGAGTAATCTATGAGCCAATCTATTTATGACCTGACCTTTCTATGACCTGACTCTTCAATGACCCTTCTATGACCAAACTCTTCTGTCATCCAAATAAATGCTCATGCTTCTATGACTCAATGCTTCTATTACCTGAAAATTCTATGACCTGAGATTTCTATCACCCGAAATTTCTATCAACCTCCTATGACTGAAATCTTCTCTTACTCCTCTTTACCTGACACGTCTATAACTCAACTCTTCTGTGACCCATCTCTTATATGACCAGGCCCTTCCATAACTCGAGCCTTCTATGACACAACACTTCATTCTATGACATGACTGTGGTCTGACTGTTCTATGATGCTACTTTCCATGACCTGACTCTTGTAGGAACCTTCTGTGACCAGTTCCTTCCATGACCTGGCTCTTCTAGGAGTCTTCTATTACCCAACCCTTCTCTAAACCAACCCTTTTGTGACCCTTCTATGACCAAACATTTCTAACACCCAAATAAACTCACACTTCAATGAATCGACTCTTCCATGGCCCCAATACTCGATGACCTGAATCATCTATGACCCAGTTCCACTATGAGAATTCTATGATCCAACACTTCTACGAACCTTCTATGACTGCACTCTTCTGTTACTCCTCTATGACTCAACCCTTCTATCACCTGACTCTTCTCAAACACAAGTTTTCTGTCACTCTTCTATGACCTAACACTTTTATGACCCTGCCCATCTATGACCCAACTCTTCTACACCTCCATGGAGATATGTGAGAGCCTTGGCATCTCCCATAACTCTACAGGCCTGTATTTGGAATTACATGAAATAACTGCTCCCAACTTGATTCGGCCATGTGAGAATGTTCATGACACCAATGTCATTGTGGTCCAAGTGAGATCTGCCTGCCCAGGGCTGGGGGTCAGGCCTTGGCCATTCTGCTTCATCAAGCAAACCCAGGCTTTTCTCAGCATCACAGCTGCCTGCACAGCACCTTTGCCTGCCTGCAATCATGGCCTCCAATTCTCTGCTCTAACGAGTCCCTGGGGAGGCTTTGTCAGGAACAATCCTCACTGAGACCAATTAAGACTTCAAGATACTCTGAGTTCTGCTGTTGACTTCTTGAGATGTTTCTTCAGTCTCTTCTAAGGAGCTGAGATTCCAGGACTCATCAGCAAATCCACCCTGGGTCTCATTAAAATAGAGAAAGCCTTAACGAGCTCTTTCTCTGCCTGGAGATTTCTTCAGGTCTTCAAGCCTTGTACAGCTCCTTGGAGTCATTCTCAGTGTTGTCAAAGAGGAAGATTTTAAAGTGAACCTAAAAAAAAATGAAAATTTCAGTTTATTTCTGTACTTTTCAGAATCATAGAATTGTTTGGGTTGAAGCGACCTTAAGGCCCACCCAGTTCCTCGCTATGGGCAGGGACACATTCCACTGGACCAGGCCCCATCCAACCTGGCCTTGAACACCTCCAGGGAGGGGGCATCCACAGCTTCCCTGGGCAACCTGGGCCAGAGCCTCTCCACCTTCTTTGTGAAGAATTTCTTCCTAATGTCTAATCTGAATCTTCCCACTTCTAATTTAAAGCCATTCCCCCTTGTCCTATCCCTCCATGCCCTTGTAAAGAGACCCTCCCCACCCTTCTTGGTGACCCCCTTCAGGTACTGGAAGGCTGCTATGAGGTCTCCCTGAAGCCTTCTCTTTTCAAGGCTGAGGAAGTTCCAAGAGAAAATGCAAATACCATCAGTTGTCATCTCCCTCAAGCAGACTGACACCCCACCTGTCTACCACTACCCGTCACCTTGAGCTATAAAAATCTCCACTTCTTCCTTCTCCTGCCACAGGTTTATGACGGACCATGTCATCTATGTTGTGGAATCTCCCTCTGACCAGCCGGAGTCAGCTGTCCTGGCCGTGTCCCCCTGACAACTTCTTGCCCACCCACAGCCACTCTCTGTGAGGGAGCAGAGGGAGCAACTCTTGACGCTGTGCAAAGGAGACAATCACTGCCCTCACTCTTCTGGCACCAGGACGATGCCACAGGACCCAAAGGGTCTCACAGTTCAAAAAGGAAGTGGAGAAACTGGAGAGCAGGAGGTCTGCCAGGATGGAGTTAAGGGCCCACAGCAGGGGGTGTGAGGGCACACTTTGGCCTGCAGGGGGAGGCTCGGGGCAACCTGCTAAGTGGGTCTCTATATTTTATTTTCAAAGAAAAACCCTAGGGAATAAGATTGCTCAGGTGACCTCCAGTCCAATGCCCACCTCCAAGCAGGGCCAGCTCTGAATTCAGACCAGGATGCTCAGTCCATGTCAGCATCTGCACAGAGACTTTAGACACCAACGAGGCACCGAGGCCACAGTTAAAAGCGAGTATTTTGGCATTTGATCTGATCCATGAACACAGCTATCCGTCTTCCACACCTTCTATGATACCTGAGAACATCCACCTTCTTGTCCAGAGGAGCGGGATCCTTCTGCCAGTCTCCTGGACCTTCTCCAGCCCTTGGGGTGCTTTAGGCTGGAAACAGAATTCAAACAAAATGACTTGGAAACTGTCAGCTTAAAAGCTAAAAGAGTGGGAGGTGGAGGCATCTCAGAGCTTCCAGGTTCTTGTGGAAGACTTAAGAGCTCTGTGAAAGGAAGAGGATGGTTTTGAATAAACTGATTTTAGATCATGTCATGTGGTGGCTCTGCTCCCTCCTTTCCATCATCTGCACCCTGAAACCTCACCTGCTTTTCTATATTGCCTTTCAGACCTGACCAAGCGATGAAAAGAAAGGCAGAAGGATGGCCCTATGCCTCTGTGAATCTCCTGGGTTCTGGCACTGGGATGGCTACAATGTCATTCCATTTTTAACCCCATAAAGAACCACCCTGGGAAGTGACTCTGCAAGTCTGACTCAACAAGGCCCATGGACAGGACAGGCTGTGTCTGTGTCTGCAGACCCACACACCTACAGATTAGCTCAAGCTGGGGATGTCAGTCAAACCTGGTCTCCTGGGCCATGAACAGAGGGGTGGGTGGAGGTCCAGGTGATGCTGGTCAGGGCCATGAAGGCCCATGGATGCTCTCAGGGCCCTGACACTGCCCCACGGGTAGAGAGAAAGGAATGAACCACACTGAGCCTTGACCTGTAATGTGATGGGATCCCATGGAGAGGAGCCACACTGGAGCAGGGGAGAAGTGTGAGGAGGAAGGAGCAGCAGAGATGTTCTTCACTGTCTGCTAACCCCCTCTTCACCACCCTCCATGCTCCTCCTGGGGATGGGGTGGGCAGAGGAACTGGGAGCAAAGGAGTCATTTGAGTGTGGGAGAAATCAGGAGAGGAATGGGCTTTAATGTTTTGTTCTTCTTTCTTATAATCCAAACCTTTCTTAACTGGCAATAAATTAAACAGACCTTCAGCAAAGTCCACGTGTCTTTGCCAGCGACAGTCATTGGTCCCTGAACTCCTTCGCTCTCCCCTGACCCATGAGCTTTCTCGTTCACTCTCTCCATCTGTCCTGTTGGTTCTTGGTAGGGAGTGAGCAATTGAGGGGGGGGGGGTCTGGCTGCTGGACAAGGTGAACCCACCACAGGACACATCAGGGCTGCTGTGTCCAGGACGGGGCTCCCAGCACAAGGAAGACCCTGCCCAGCCTGGAGCGAGTCCTGCCGAGCCCAGAAGGATGGTTGGGGCTGGAGCACATTATGGACAAGGAGAGGCTGAGAGAGCTGGGCTTTGAGAAACCTTTCAGGGGGAAACACTGAGCAAGGCCCCAGGGCAGCTGGGGGATCCCAATCCATGGACGTTCTCAGTGTTCGATGAGACGAGGCCATGAGCCCCTGATGTGTTTGGAGCTGTGTGAGAAAGGGCTTGGCTGAGAGCCCAGCAGTGGCGAGAGCTGTGGGACTGGGGTGCGAGAAATGTCAGTAGGAAACGGGTTTCCTTTTCGTTAATAATGTTGGTGGAATTGGGTATCACTGAGCAAAGGAAGAAGGCAAAGGTGACCATGCAGTCCAAGTTGCTTCTCAGGGCTGGGAGGTGCAGCTGGACATGGACGTGGCCAGTTTGTGGAACTCATCTGGGATTATTTCCCTGGGATAGCTTCCCCAGGGTGCCCAGAAGACAATTGCTGGTGGTGTGCAATTTATGATTGGGCCGAATGCCAATATATCATTGTATATAAATCAGTATTAGTTTTAGTACTAGTCCTGAGGAGTTCAAGTCAAGGTTGGATGAGGCTATAAGCGCCCTGGTCCAGTGGGATATTTCCCTGCCCATTATTAAATCCATCATTTTATTTCAACCTTCAGGACACCTTTTCCTTTCCGGATTCTTCTTCCTCATTATGATGATGAAAGGTAAAGAACAATTTCCCATTGTTTGCTGCCTGCTGTCAGGGGCAGAACTGGGACACCTTGTGCCCCATCTCACACACAGGGTGTTCAGAGACAGACCCTCCCCGTGCTCACGCAGCGGCTCTGCACAGCAGCAGTCACAGGGTCTCTGTTCTCCTGTGCCACTCCCAGAGCTGTGGTTGGTCACCCTGCTCTGCACTCAGCTGAGATGCCCCACACCATCAGGAATGGACACGGAGACGTTGGTCCAAGGAAGCACATCCCAGTGCTGCACTCACGCAGTTTCCAGGGGATGTTGTTCTCAAAGTGAAGTAACGTTGAAGCACTCTCTGTCCCAAAGGCCTTCACAGTAACCCATGGACATCAGCCCTATCACAGAGGTGCCCATTGCCTGTCCCTGCCTGTGACCACAGCACGGCCACAGCGCAGGAGTGGGACCAAGCTCAGAGCACTCAGACCTTCCACCAGCACAAGGGCAGGGAAGGAGACCATGGAGGTGTAAAGAGAGCAGCTCTAGAAAGACCAAGCACTGGTGCTCCCTGGCAGTGCTGCTGTGCTAGAACTCTTCTCTCCTCCAACTCTGAAGGCCCTGTTAGTCAAAACTCTTGTAGGAAGGACCATGGACAAACGAGTAGCCTCAGGGGCCTTTATTTTCCTAAAGCACACAGAGAGCACGGCTCCTTGTTTACAGAGTCTCTGGGTCACACAAGACAGGGAGATACTGACTCAGAAGTGACAGGAATAATGACATTTCTTTTCAGAAAAGATTGTCACAATGAAGAAATACTAAAAACCATACCACATGAGCTACTAAAGAAGGGTTGTTTCTACTGTGCATTTCATTGTGAGTGATAGGCAGAAAAAGATGGACCGATCACCGATGCTTAAAAAATCCACTCATCAGTTTCCACACTGCATCCTTGAGCTGCTGGTTCCTCAGGCTGTAGATGAGGGGGTTCAGTGCTGGAGGCACCACTGAGTACAGAACTGACACCACCAGATCCAGGGATGGAGAAAAGATGGAGGGGGGCTTCAGGTTAGCAAACATGCCTGTGCTGAGAAACAGGGAGACCACGGCCAGGTGAGGGAGGCACGTGGAAAAGGCTTTGTGCCGTCCCTGCTTTGAGGGGATCCTCAGCACTGCCCTGAAGATCTGCACATAGGACACCACAATGAAAACAAAAAAAACCAAAAAATAAACAGGCACTAACATCAAGAAGCCCATCCTCCCCGAGGAAGGAGTGTGAGCAGGAGAGCTTGAGGATCTGAGGGATTTCACAGAAGAACTGTTCCACAGCATTGCCCTGGCAGAGGGGCAGGGAAAATGTATTGGCCGTGTGCAGCAGAGCATTGAGAAACCCAGCGCCCCAGGCAGCTGCTGCCATGTGGACACAAGCTCTGCTGCCCAGGAGGGTCCCGTAGTGCAGGGGTTTGCAGATGGCAACGTAGCGGTCATAGGACATGATGGTGAGGAGAAAATACTCTGCTCCAAGCAAGAAGATGAAGAGAAAGACTTGGGCAACACATCCTTGGTAGGAGATGGCCCTGGTGTTCCAGAGGAAGTTGGACATCGCTTTAGGGACAGTGGTGGAGATGGATCCCAGGTCAAGAACAGAGAGATTGAGGAGGAAGAAGTACATGGGGGTGTAGAAGTGGTAATCACAGACGATGGTGATGATGATGAGGCCGTTGCCCAGGAGGGCAGCCAGGTAGATGCCCAGGAAGAGCCAGAAGTGCAAGAGCTGCAGCTCCCGTGTGTCTGTGAATGCCAGGAGGAGGAACTGGGTGATGGAGCTGCTGTTGGACATCTGCTGCCTCTGGATATGAACCACTGAAAAAGAAGAAAAGGACAGTGAAAATTTAGGGGAGCCATTCCTCACACTGCACAATTCCCATGTCTGTCTTCATTTATATGAGATCAAAATTCACCTCAACACCTGGAGCCCTGCTTGGTGCTGGCTGACGATGCAGCGAGGAGCACGGTGTCTGCCCACTGTCTGCGAGGAATCAGCCCTGCTCTGCATCAGTGGATCCATGTGTTGGCAGTCCTGGTGTTGGAATTTGTCTGATAAAACTGCTCCCAATGCCAAAGTATTCGTCAGCATCTGCACTTGCAGTGCTAAGAAACCGCAATCACAAATGTGTTTGAGAGGAAGAGGATATTTTGTAGCACTCTCCCATCTCAGCTGGAGACTTTATTGGATTTTGAAACCTTCAGCATCTCTGCTGTACTCAGGGAGAACAGGAGGTTTCCTGTGAGGTGAGAGCATTGCCTGTGACTCAGTGCAGAGGGAGAGGAGCTGCTCTGTCCCTCGCTCTTGGTCCCAGCTGCCCTGGGATTGCACCTTTCTGACATGGAGGGGAATCACTTTCCCACGTTTCCCTGAAAAGGCACCAGGCCAGGCTGATCCAGGGATCCACCTCACAGCACTCAATGTCTCACCATACTCTTAAGTTTTCAGCGCCCACTTTCAGCCCAGGACAGACGCGGCTCATTTAACAAACCCAGCAGCATTTTCTCTCTTGCAGCATCTCTGCGCTTCTCCATGGGGTCTTCAGGTATCACAAAGATGCGATGGGACAGGTTTGCATTCTGGAGGGAATCTCACAGCTCGGAAGGACAACTCAAGGAGAGACAAGTGACCTCAGGATGGCATTTGATTACAAGAGATTCAAGTCCTTCCCCAGTCCCAACTGACTGCATTGCCCACAGCCTCACAGCTCAAAGGAAAGCTGGGACAGGGATTCCCAAGAGACTCAACTGCAGGAAAGGAACCACCGGGTTATTGGGTGACTTTAAGATGAAACCCCAATCCCCAGAGAGTCCGGCAGTGAGAACAAGAGAAAAACAGCAAGAACAGAGACAAGGGGAGAAACAGGGAGAAAGAGAGTGAGGGTCTGGCTGAGAGAGGCCAGGGCAGAGGCAGCCAGGCACGCACACCAAGCGATGGGGTGTGGGATCGGCCAGCTTTAGGAGATTCCCCCAGGAGCCTCACCTGCATTGTCCTACAGCCAGATACTAACCATGGTCAGGGCTGGGAGGATTTCTCCCTCAATGAAGTCTCAGCGTCCTCCCACCTCCATCTCTCTTTAACCTCTCTCCTGCTTCTCTTCTCGCTGCCTGCAGGCAGTGCCCTCAGCCCTGCTGGGCTTTGCAGAGGAGCTGCTCCTGCCCAGAGATGGCTCTTTGTAGCGCTGCCCACTTGCCACCAGCTCCCTCCGTGCCAGGAGCCCAGCCCAGCTCAGCAGCAGAGGAGCAGCCCAAGGCAGCCCTTTCTCTGCCCCCTCGGGGCTCCCTCCAGGTGTCCCTGGGGCTCCAGGGGAGACACTTGGTTACCAGGATGTCTTTGGCACAAGAATCACTGTGGGGTTTTTGTGCCATCATTAAACAGGACAACAGGAAGGTGACAGGGAATGATCTCATTTCTCCAAGCTGTGAGAACAGAAAGGAAAATGGATGCAAGTCCCATGTGGTCGCTGTCAGAAATGGTGGGGTTGGGGAGGTGAGGAGCGAGGCTCTCCTTGCAGGGTCAGACCCCAAGGGACTGCTTCTCCATGCTGTCCAGACCTCTTGAGGAGACACTTGGCATCAACACCAATTGGAGAAGCTTCTGTCACCTCTTCTCTAAGCTGAGAAGTAATGAAATATAAACTTTACATTAAAACATGTTTTTACTTGGTCTACTTTTAAATCTTACTCTTTATCCACATTGGGAAATGACTGCAAGGAGCTCTGCAAGGCTTGAAGACCTGAAGAAAACTTCAGGAAGACAAAGAGCTCGTTAAGGCTTTCTGTATTTTAATGAGACCCAGGGTGGATTTGCTGATGAGTCCTTGAACCTCAGCTGCTTAGAGAAGGTTGAAGAAAGCTCTCAAGAAGTCAAAAGCAGAACTCAGAGTTCCTTGAAGTCTTAATTGGTCTCAGTGAGGATGGTTAGTGACAAAGCTTCCCCAGGGACTCGTTAGGGACGATAATTGGAGGCCATGATTGCAGGCAGGCAAAGGCACTGTGCAGGCAGCTGTGATGCTGAGAGAAGCCTGGGTTTGCTTGGTGAAGCAGAAAGGCCAAGGCCTGACCCCCAGGTACTGGGCAGGCAGACCCTGTCCCTCCCACAGGGCTCGGGGCTCTTCCTGGGGGCAGTGGGATGGGAGGGGATGCAATGCCAGGGGTAGGAAAACTGTGGAACACCTCCTGGCCTCCCCAAGCAGGGGCAAAGGAGTAATGAAGTCCAGAGCCTCAAGAGGAAGGCATTGGCTGTGAAGGGGACTGTGAGGTCACTTCTGCCTCTGGAGGGGACAGGACAGCAGCAGGAATATGGCTGGGAAAGAGGCTGTGAGGTCACCGATTTCTGAAGCAGCTGATAGCTCAGCCCTTGATTCACAGCTGGGATTTGTGCTTTTAAGCTCACATCTGGTAGTGTCTCTGACAGGCCAGCAGAAGGCACCTGACTGGCTTATTGACTATGAGATCCCATAGAAACGTTGGGTCATAGAATGGTGGGGTCATAGAAGACTTGGATCGTTATTGAACCGGGGCATAGAAGAGTCATGTCATAGCAGTTTCACAGGGGAACAAAGGAGGGTTGGATCCTAGGAGAGTCGGGCATTGAAAAATCATAAAACATTTGTGTCAGAGAGAGGTTGTAGAAGGGTCGGGTAATAGAGGAATTGGGTCTTAGAAGGGTCATAGATGAGTTGGGTTATACGAGGGTCGAGTTATAGAAGTGTCAGAGAGCAGTCAGTTCATAGAAGCTAGGATCGCAGAAGAGGGTGGTCACTGAATGGTCACAGAAGTGTCGTGTCATAGAAGAGTCATAGAAGAGTTAGCTTGTAGTAGAATTGGGTCACAGGAGGTTCAGAGAAGAGTCATACAAGAGTGGGATCATAGAATTGACTGGTCATAGAGGAGCTTCGTCTTTGAATGGTAATGGAAGAGTTGGGTCGTGGAAAGGTCGGATCAGAGATGTGTAGGGGTCATAGAAGAGTCATAGGAGATTTGGGTCATTGAAGGGTCATGTCACAGATGGACTGAAGAAGACTCAGGGTATAGAATTGTTATAGAAGAGATCTGGGAAGATCATGGAACAGATCCTCCTAGAAGCTCTGGTAAAGCACATGGAGGACAGGGAGGTGATTAATGGCAGCCAGAATGGCTTCACCGGGGGCAAGTCCTGCATGATCACCTTAGTGGCTTTCTATGGTGGGCTAACTGCAGCAGTGGACATGGGTAAACCAATGGATGTGATCTATCTGGACTTCTGTAAAGACTTTGACACGGTCCCCTGCAACATCCTTCTCTCTGAATTGGAGACTTATGGATTCGATGAGTGGACAGTACGGTGGATAAGAAACTGCCTGGATGATCATATTCAGAGAGTAGTGGTCAATGGCTCAAAGTCCAGATGGAGATCCGTGATGAGTTGTGTCCCTCAGGGGTCCATGCTGGGACCGGTGCTGTTCAATATCTTTATCAATGATATTAATACTGAGATTGAGTGCACTCTCACCAAGCTGAGTGGTGTAGTTGCCACACCGGAAGGACAGGATGTCATCCAGAGGGACCTGGACAGACTGGAGAAGTGGGCCTCTGAGAACCTCATGAGGTTCAACAAAGCCAAGTGTAAGGTCCTGCACCTGGGTCGGGGCAATCCCCATTTTCAGTACACAATGGGGGATGATGTGATTGAGAGCAGCCCTGCAGAGAAGAACATGGGGGTGCTGGCTGATGAGAAGCTCGACATGAACCGTCAATGTGCACTTGTAGCCCAGAAGGCCAACTGTATCCTGGGCTGCATCCAAAGCAGCGTGGCCAGCAGGTGGAGGGAAGTGATTCTGCCCCTCTATTCCTCTCTTGTGAGACCTCATCTGGAGTAGTGTATCCGGTTCCGGAATCCTCAATGTAAGAAGGAGATGGAGCTGTTGGAACGGGTCCAGAGGAGGCTACAAAGATGATCAGAGGGCTGGAGAACCTCCCATATGAAGACAGGCTGGGAGAGTTGTGCTTGTTGAGCCTGGAGAAGAGAAGGCTCTGAGGAGATCTTATAGCGACCTTCCAGTACCTGAAGTGGGCCTACAGGAAAGCTGGAGAGGGGCTATTCGTAAAGGCTTGTGGTGATAGGATGAGGGGGAAGAGGTACCAACTGCAGAGGGGCAGATTTAGACATGACATTAGGAAGGATTGCTTCACCATGAGAGTGGTGAGACACTGGAACAGGTTGCCAAGGGAGGTTGTGGCTGCCCCATCCCTGGAGGTGTTCAAGACCAGGTTGGATGTGGCCTTGGGCAGTCTGATCTAGTGGGACATCCCTGCCCATGGCAGGGGTGTTGGAACTAGCTGATCTTTGAAGTCCCTTACAATGCTAACTATTCAATGATTCTATGAGTCTAAGAGTTGGCTGATAGAGGGACAGGGTCAAAAATGTTGTGTCACAGAGGAGTAATAGAAAAACGAGGTCATTGAAGAGTAGTATCAAAAAACGTTACATAGAAGATTCATAAAACCAGTGGGTCGTACAAGAGTCAGGTCACCGAAGGATGATAGACTGGTCAGATCATAGAAATGTTGGATCAGAGAAGAGCTGGGTCATAGTACTGTTAGGTCATAGAATTGTCAGGTCACAGAACGGTCACAGAAGAGTCGAGTCATTAAAGAACTGAGTCTTAGAAGAACAAGATCATAGAAGAGCTGGATCATAGAACAATAGCAGGGTCATAGAAGAGTTGGGTCAAAGAAGGGTCATAGAAAAGCTGAATTATAGAAAAGCAGACTGACATAAGAGTGATAGAAGACTTGGGTCATACAAGAGTCAGGTCATAGTAGAGTCGTAGAAGAGTCAAGTCATTCAAGAGTTGGATCTTAGAAGAGTCAGGTCACAGGAGGATGACAGGAGAGTCAGGTCATAGACTATTCATGGAAGAGTTGGGTCATACAAGAGTCAGGACATAGAAGGGCCTGAACTTAGAAGGTTGGGCCATAAAAGTGACCTTGTGGGCTGCACAAATAGGGAACCAGGACTGGCAGCCACGCCAGCTTGGACATGCTCCCCTGGGGAAAGTGATGACCCTGGAGAAGAGCAAGGGAGCATTTCTGTGCCTGCAGAGAAGAATCCATGAGCAAGAGAAGCCTCTTCCTGTAGGCCCTCGTGTGGGCCGGGGTGCTCTGCTGCTGAGTTCAGACTCTTGTCCTGGCCTGGGCAGAGGGGCTGCACGGAGGGGGCACAGTCAGTCTGTGGTGGCATCTGCTGGGTTGAAACCAGGAGTCCTAGATTTCCACAGCTCTCCATGTCCTTGTTCTGGGTCAAGCCTCCAGCCCTGGGCTGTGGGGGAGGCTGAGACCCACCTCTGCCCCCCAGCAGCTGCAGTGCCCTTCAGAGGGGCTGTGGGAGAGAGCCCAGAGCTCTGCTGCACCCTGCGGTGGGCACTGCCGTGGGGCAGCCCAGGCTGGGTGGCTCTGCGGGGCTGGAGAGAAAGCAGGGCTGTGGGGAGAGCTGGGAGGGGCTGGGCTGAGCTGGAAAGTGCCCAGGAGAGGACACCACCAGCGCTGGCTGAGCTGTGTGACCATGCAGGGGGAGGACACGCTGCAATGGGTGTGAGGGGCAGAGCCCAGCCCTGCAGGTGCAGGAGAGAGGAGGTCGGTCAGTGCCCTCAGTGGCAGGGACAGACTGGGAAGGTGCCCCAGGGCACTGGTCTCTCCCATCCCCAGTTCCAGCACTGGCCACTCCCAACAGCTGATGGGTGAGCTTTGCTCTCTGCCCATCTTCTCCCTCCTGCTGGACTCGGTGCCAGGTGAACAACAGCCCTGCCCGGCCTCTCTTCCTGCCCAGAGCTTGCCAGAGCCCAGAGCAGGGCTGTGTGCAGAGCCCAGCATGGGACACGGCTGGGGACTGGATGGGACCTCATCGCACTCTGCAACTGCCTCAAGGGGGGCAGTGGAGGGGAAGGGGCTGATCTGCTCTCTGGTGACCAGCAGTGGTACACGAGGAAATGGAATGAAGCTGCATCAGGGGAAGTTCCAACTGGATTTCAGGAAAAGGTTCTTCATTTAGAGAGTGGTGGGTAACTGGAACGGGCTCCCCAGTAGAGTGGTCATGGCACCAAGCCTGTCAGAGTTTGAGGAGCATCTTGACAATGATCTTAGTCATATGGTTTCATTTGACACAGTTGTGTGAGGGTCAGGGATCACTCCAGTGATCCTTATGAGCCTCTTCCAACCCAAGATATTTTAGAAGCCTGTGATCTTCAAGCTCAAAAAATAGTCTGTCCATCCACTACCCATTCCCATGACATTTCTTATTCCTCACAGTCAGTTTCCACCTTCCAAGTTCCACTTTGTGACTCTTTTTCCTCTCCCCTATCATCACGTTAGCTCTCCATATCTTTCCATATTTTGTTTCTACCGGTATATTCCCTGCCTTCATTTGCTTCTCTCTGCAATTGGGGTTTGATTGTCAACACATTTCTTGCCCTTCAAGGGCCTGGAAATGGCTGCGGGAACGTGTGCCACCCTCTTCCCAGGGTCAGGAGTAGCCTGAATTACATTTCTCCCCGTCCTCTTTCCTGCTTTTCCTGAAGATGGGTGTGACATCTGCCTTTTCCAAGGACCCCAGAACTGCTCTGATTGCTCTGGCACCTTTGAGAGCACATTCAAGGGTCACAGGCAAGGGTGATGCTGCAGACAGGACCATTTGCACTGAGCCTGTCCAAGACAGGTGAGATGAATCTCCCTGGGCCAGTGGGGTTTGTTCCTGGAGGCACACACAGAAACGCCAGAGTTCTGTCAGGAGTCCATGTCTGAGCTGGCCTCGTGGACTCTCATTCACCCAAAGAGGTTCATTAAGTTTTTCCCTTTTACACACAAAGACAAGAGTCACAGGGTTTCTCTGCACTTCCAGAGAATCAGATGCACTCAGACCTGTGGTGTATCCCACCACTCTGTACTTGTCTGAGATGCCTCATGTCATGAGGAATGGACACAGGGACCACAGTTCAAGAAAGCACATTCCCGTGCTGTGTTCAGGCACTTACTCTTGGGATGTTGACCTCAAGATGATATGACCTGGAGGACCTTTCTGTCCCGCAGACCTTCATGGAACCCAAGGAAGGGCTGTTTGTGTTCTCTTGGGTTCATCTCACCTCACTCACATGATGTACATCCTCACATCTCATCTGAACAGTGTGAACTTTGAGTCTGACCTTTCCATTCCGTGTTCTTTCAAAGAGGGACAAAGAATGTCTCCAAGCTGGGGTGAGAGGGAAGTGATGGGAAAGGTGGTTTTGAGGGGCTACTCCAGGATGATGGTCCTGAGGCAGGATCTGTGGGTGCTCCAGTGCATGTGGGCACAAACCAGACTTTTCTCTGCTGATGCAGAAGATGTCCCAGAGGAGATCTGGCTATGAAAGAAAACTGTAGCCTTCCCACACCCATCACACCCACAGTGTTTATCTTTACGCTGGTGTTTTCGTCTGTGGCTCAGGTTCTTGGACATAGCCTGAAAGAAACCCTAAGCCTTCATGCCCTGCCCTGAGGAGATCCCCTCCCTTTATGGAAAGGCTGTTGTGGAGGCAGCTCTGTCCCACAAGTGCCCACTGCCTGTCCCTGCCTGCGGGCACAGCACTGCCACGCAGCACCGCTGTGACCAAGCTCAGAGCCCTCAGGCCTTCCAGCAAGGCAAGGGGTGAGGAGGAGAGTGTGGAAGTGGAGGGAGAACAGCTCTGGGAGATCAAGCGCTGGTGCCTGGCAGGGCTGCCGTGCTGGGACTCTTTTGCCTCCACTCATGCCCACAGGAACCGTCCCTGCAGCTCCTGAAAGGCCTTGGAGGAAAGAGATCAGGGAATAAAAGTCATTGAATATCCCTTTATTTTGTTGAAACACGCAGAGAGCACAGCTCCTCATTTACACAGACAATCAGTAAGAAAATTAAAGAGAAGGAGACAGTGAATTACAAACAGGATGACAAGATTATCCCAATAAACGAGCAACACCAAAAACAAATACAGAAGCCAGTCTGATCCTGCTGTGAGTTGCAGGATAATTGCTATGAAGAAGGTGATGAGCAGTTCATTGCTTCAGAGAACCATCCAGTTATCAGTTTCCACACTGCATCCTTGAGCTGCTGGTTCCTCAAGCTGTAGATGAGGGGATTCAGTGCTGGAGGCACCACTGAGTACAGAAATGACACCAGAAGGTCCAAGGGCGGAGAAGAGATGGAGGGGGGCTTCAGGTGGGCAAACCCTGCAGTACTGATAAAGAGGGAGACCACGGCCAGGTGAGGGAGGCACGTGGAAAAGGCTTTGTGCCGTCCCTGCTCTGAGGGGATCCTCAGCACTGCCCTGAAGATCTGCACATAGGACACCACAATGAAAACAAAACAGCCCAAACATAAACAGGCAATAACATCAATAAGTGCAACGTCCCTGACGTAGGAGTGTGAGCAGGAGAGCTTGAGGATCTGAGGGATTTCACAGAAGAACTGTTCCACAGCATTGCCCTGGCAGAGGGGCAGGGAAAATGTATTGGCCGTGTACAGCAGAGCATTGAGAAACCCAGCGCCCCAGGCAGCTGCTGCCATGTGGACACAAGCTCTGCTGCCCAGGAGGGTCCCGTAGTGCAGGGGTTTGCAGATGGCAACGTAGCGGTCGTAGGACATAATGGTGAGGAGAGAAAACTCTGCTGAAATGAAAAAGGCAAGCAGAAAGACTTGAGAAGCACATCCTGAGTAGGAGATGGTCCTGGTATCCCACAGGGAATTGGCCATGGATTTAGGGACAGTGGTGGAGATGGATCCCAGGTCAAGAACAGAGAGGTTGAGGAGGAAGAAGTACATGGGGGTGTGGAGATGGTGGTCACAGGCGATAGTGGTGAAGATGAGGCCATTTCCCAGGAGGGCAGCCAGGTAGATGCCCAGGAAGAGCCAGAAGTGCAAGAGCTGCAGCTCCCGTGTGTCTGCGAATGCCAGGAGGAGGAACTGGGTGATGGAGCTGCTGTTGGACATCTGCTGCCTCTGGGCATGGGGCACTGTCAAAAGACAAAAGACTGTGACAAGTCAAGGGAGATGTCACATAGCAAAATCAAAGCCATTTCTCATTCCCCTCTCCCTGCTGCTCACTCCCTGTCCCTTTTCTCGCAGCCCTTCCTTCAGCTCCGTGCCTGCAGCCCTGCTCGGTGCCGGCTGAATGTGCCGGGAGGAGCAGTGCCTCTGCCCGCTGGCTGCGAGGAGTCAGCCCTGCTCTGCAGCAGGGGGTCATGGGGATGGTGGGGACAGGGGACACTGCTGGGGTTCAGCTTTGTCCTGGGGAACTGCTCCTGGTGCAGAAGGGCCTCACAGCATCAGCACTGGGCAGTGCTTTTGGCTGTCAGAACCCCTCAGCATCTCTGCTGCACTCCGGGAGAAGAGAGGGAATCCTGCAATGTGAGACCATTGCCTGTGGCTCAGTGCAGAGGGAGGGGAGCTGCTCTGTCCCTCACTCTTGGTCTCAGCTGCCCTGGGATTGCACCTTCCTGACACGGAGGGGGATCACACTCCCATGTTCCTCTGAAAAAACACCAGGCCCAGCTGAGAGCAGAGGGATCTACTTCACACCACTCAATGCTACACCCTTTCCTAAGGTCTGAGCACCCCACTTTCAGCCCAGGACACACACGGCTCCTTTCTCCCACCCAACAACAGTTTCTCTCTTGCAGAATCTCTGCATTTCTCCATGAGTCTTTCAGGTAACACCAAGATGCTGTGGTAAACATTTGCATAATGGAGGGGAGGTCAGAGCTTGGAAGAAAACCTCAAGGAGAGACAAATGTCCTCAGGATGGCATTTGGTTACAGGAGATTCAGCTCCTTCCCCAGCCCCACTGACTGCATTGCCCACAGCCTCACAGCTCAGAGCAAAGCTGGGACACGGGTTCCCATGGACACAACGGCAGGAAAGGAGCCACCAGGGCAGTGGGTGACTGTACAGCTGCAACTGCCATCCCCAGAGAGCCTGGCAGGGAGAATGAGAGAACAACAGCAAGAACAGAGACAAGGGGAGAAAGAGGGAGAAAGAGAGTGAGGGTCTGGCTGCGAGAGGCCAGGGCAGAGGCAGCCGGGCACACAGACAGTGTTCCCCTTCCCCAGCTGTGCTCACCCCCTGCCAGACACCAACCTTGCCGGGCAGTTGCTCTCAGCCCCTGTGCTCTGGAGAGGGCACTGGAGCTGTGGCTGCAGAGGAGGGGGTTCAGCCCTGGAGCCCAGAGCCCTGAGGGCAGAGGCTTTGCTGGGGGCGAGAGGAGGCCAGGGGGCTTGCTCAGAGGAAGGGGCTGCCCTGCAGGGGAGCACACACAGCTGTCTGAATTCTCCCTCCCACAACACATTGCTGTATTAATTTCCCTCTCATTCTCGTGATCCAATGCCTTCTGATGGACATTTTCCTCCTGGGAGGTGTTTCCCTGTCCATAGCCTTTCTCCCTGTCAGTGCTCACAGACCCCATCTGACCCTCTCTGCTCTCCCCCAGCCCTACACAAACCTGCCTGTTTGCCGGGTAAAGCTGGGCACAGGGTCTTGTTTATAAGCAGAAAAGGACAGCACAGACTGAGCCTGATGGGTCCAGCAGAGGTGATGCTGGTGGTGTCCGAGGGAACAGGAGCAGCTGGAGACACTTTAGGAGGCTCCTATCAGACCTACTGACCCCTCAAGGACACAGCTCAGGAGTCTCGCTCATTTGTTCAATCATGACAGCCTTTATTTTTCCACTTTTCCACTGAAATTCCCCAAGGGCAGGAAAGTGAAAAGGCAAACTCAGGAGAGTTCCTTATCTTTAATGTTATCACTGCCCTGATCTTCCTTTAGAATGTCCTCTTAGAAATATGCTGAAGGCATTTGGAGCTGTGAGCAGCCCTGACTCACACAGCACCTCCTGAAAGCAGAAAGACCCTCTCCTGCCAGGAGGTGCTTCTTCCCCCCATACCTTCTCTCTGTCCCTCCATGGGGAACTCCCCGGGCAGGCTGAGCACTGACTCTGTTTTTTTCTCTGCTGGAGAAACAGCAAGAGCCCTCCTGACAGATCCCACAGGCTGTGGCTGTGTTGGCTTTAGGAGATCCCTCCAGGAACAGCACCTGCATTGTCCTGCACCCAGAGACTCACCTGGAGAAGGGCTGTGAAGGTCTTTCTCCAAATGAAGCCTCCTCTTTCCTCCCACCCCACTCTGCCTTTCCCCTCTCTGTGCCTCCCTCCTCTCCCCTCGCTGCCTGCAGGCAGTGCCCTCAGCCCTGCTGGGCTTTGCAGAGGAGCTGCTCCTGCCCAGAGATGGCTCTTTGTAGCGCTGCCCACTTGCCACCAGCTCCCTCCGTGCCAGGAGCCCAGCCCAGCTCAGCAGCAGAGGAGCAGCCCAAGGCAGCCCTTTCTCTGTCCCCTCGGGGCTCCCTCCAGGTGTCCCTGGGGCTCCAGGGAACCTGCTGAGAAACAGCCTGAAGCCATCCCTGATGTTCCCTCTCTCAGCTGACAGAGACACTCCTGTCCTGCTGTGTCATTGCTCCTGTTAGGAAAAAAAAAAAAAAAAAAAGGAGCATAAAATCAATATTTTTGTCCCATCATTAGATAGGACCCCTGGAAGTTGAGAGGGAATGATCTCATTTTCCCAAGATGGGGGGACCTGTTCCTTTGACTGTATTCGGGAATTTCTTCCTGGATCTTTAGACCTGGGGCTGGAAAGACACTCAGCTCTCTTCTGTCCCAGCCACGTCTTTGTGCTAAGCAAAGTCTTATGCGGGGTCTGGGTGCTTGGTCCCAGTTTTCCTCATGGTAGGGATGAGGTTGCCTGGTGCCACAGCTGCAGGGCTTCAACCCCAATGAGCACCAATGCCCTCAGCCAGGGGCACAGGCAGCTGTTCCTGTGGGACACACAGTTGGGACATGGTCACAGAGTTCAGCACAGATCGTCCTCAAGGACAGCATCATCCATGCTCAGCATGGGTCCAGACCAAGATTCAGTCTCAACTTGAAAGGCCATTCAATGGCCCCATGATGAGTGTTTGCTGCTTCAGACCTGTGTGGGCACTGATGGATTTAGGATCTGAGATCCCCTGTGTCCTCTTTGTCCACGTCTTCCCCAGCAAGGTCTCCCAGGCCACTGTGACTCAGGACGGGATTCTGGAGGAGATGGACCAGTGGTGGGTGGGGAACAAGTCAGGGATCACTTGAGCAAACACAATGCTTCCCATTCTGTGGGACAGGAGGGACAGTATCCCAGGGAGCTGAGTGAGCAGGATGATGTCCCAGTGAGGCCACTCTCCATCATTTTCACAAGGCCATGGAGACTCCCTGACCACTGGCACTTCTTCCACTTTGCATGTCCTTTTCAGAAAGGGCCAATGGATGAGCAGGGGAGCTGAAGGCTGTGACCCAGACATTTTCCCCTCAGATTCTATTTCTGGATATCTGAAAGAGAAGGGGACTGGATTCCCTTTGGGCAGATTGTGTCTCACCACCCTTCTATTACTAAACTCCTCTATAACCTGAATGATTTGGGACTCAACTCTTCTATGACCCAATACTTCTATGACCTAACTCTTCTAAGACTTTTCTGTGACCCGATCCTTCCTTCTCCTGACTAAACTCTCATGCTTCTATGACTTGACTCTTCCATGACCCACATATTTTATGACCCTTCAAGCACCCAAATGTTTTATGGCCTGAGACGTCTGTGACATAACACCTCTATGAACCTTTTGGAACTGAATTCTTTCATTACTCCTCTATGATCCATCTCATCTATAACCTGACTCTTCATTGACCCGTCCCTTATATGACCTGACACTTCTGTGACTCGAGCCTTCTGTGACCTTCTATGACTTGACCATGCTCTGAGTCTTCTGTCACATGACTTTCTATGACCCAAGTCTTCTTTCACTCTTCTGTGACACAAATGCCCTGATGCCTCTATGACCCAACCTTTCTAAACCGATCCTTCATAACCCAACTGTTCTATGAACCAATCCTACTATTAAGTGACCCTTCTATGATCTGACTCCTGCATGATATTATTCTTATATGAGCCACCAGCTGTGTTTTTAGGACTTCTATCACCCCAAATTCTATGACCCTTCTATGACCTAGACAATTCAAGGACACACCCCTTCTACAACCCTACTCTTCAATGAGCCTTCAATCACCATCTCTTCTATAAACCAACTCTTCTACCACCCCACTCTTCTATGGACTCCTCTATGACCCAACACTTCTAAAACCCGAGCCTTCTATGGCTCAAGCCTTCTATGACCCAATTCTTCTATGATTCTTCTACAGCTTGCTATGACCTGGCTCCTCTAGGACCAGAACAATCTATGACCCAATCATTTTATGGCCTAACACCTCTATAATCTGACTCTTTGTTGACCCTTTTATGACCAAATTCTTCTATTATCCAAATCAACAGTCATTTTTCTGTGACTCAACTCTTCTATTACGAGAAAATTCTGTGACCTGAAACTTGTAGGAACCTTCTATGACTGAACTCTTCTATTGCTCCTCTAAGACCTGACACATCTATAACTCAACTCTTCTGTGATCTGTCAAGGCCCCTCCTTGACTCGAGCCTTCTATGACACAATACGTCATTCCATGACCTGACTTTGGTCTGACTGTTCTATGATGTGACTTTCTATGCCTTCACTCTTCTATGACTCTTCTGTGACCTGACTCTTCTATGAACCTTCTGTGACCTGATTCTTTTATTACCTGATGGTTCCAAGACTCTTCTCTGACCCAACCCTTCTCTGAACCAAAACTTTTGTGACCCTTCTATGGACAAACCCTCCTAAAACACCAATAAACTCACACTTCAGTGACTCGACTCTTCCACGGCCTGAATATTCTATGAACCTTTTATGACCTTAATTATCTATGACCCAGGTCTGCTATGAGACTTCTATGACCCAACTCTTCGATAAAACTTCTATGATTGAATTCCTCTATCACTCCTCTGTGATCCAACCCTTCTATCACCTGACTGCTCTCACACACAAGTTTTCTGCAACTCTTCTATGAATCAACACTTCTATGACTCTGCCCTTCTAAGACCCGAACCTTCTACAACTGCATGGATCTTGGTGTGAGATCCTTGGCATCTCATGTAACCCTACAGGCCTGTGTTTGGGATGACATGGAATAACTGCTCCCAATTTAGTTCAGCAGTGTGAGAATGTTCATGACACCAGCGTCATTGCAGTCAAAGCCAGATCTGCCTGCCCAGGGCTGGGGGTCAGGCCTTGGCCTTTCTGCTTCACCAAGCAAACCCAGGCTTCTCTCAGCATCACAGCTGCCTGCACAGTGCCTTTGCCTGCCTGCAATCATGGCCTCCAATTCTCGGCTCTAACGAGTCCCTGGGGAAGCTTTCTCACTAACCATCCTCACTGAGACCAATTAAGACTTCAAGGAACTCTGAGTTCTGCTTTTAACTTCTTGAGAGCTTTCTTCATTCTCCTCTCAGAAGATGAGGTTCAAGGACTCATCAGCAAATCCACCCTGGGTCTCATTATAATACAGAAAGCCTTAACGAGCTCTTTGTCTTCCTGGAGATTTCTCCAGGTCTTCAAGCCTTGTACATCTCCTTGGAGTCATTTCCCAGTGTGGTTAAAGAGGAAGATTTCAAAGTGCACCTAAGAAATACATGTTTTTATTTAAGTTCATTTTACCATTCTTTTCAGATTCATAGAATGGTTTGGGTTGGAAGGGACCTTAAAGCCCATCCAGTTCCAACCCCCTTTGCCATGGGCAGGGACACCTGCACTGGACCAGACTGTTCAAGGCCCAATACAACCTGGCCTTGAACACCTCCAGGCAGGGGGCATCCACAGCTTCCCCGGGAAACCTGGGCCACTGCCTCACCAACTTCTTTGTAAACAATTTCTTCCTAATGTTTAATCTAAATCTTTCCCTCTCCAGTTTAAAGCCATTCCCCCTTGTCCTATCACTCCATGTCCTTGGAAAAAGTTCCTCCCCAGCTTTCTTGGTGACCACCTTCAGCTACTGGAAGGCCACTATAAAGTCTTCCCGAAGCCTTCTCTTCTCCAGGTTGAGGAATTTCCAGGAGAAATTCACATTACTTTGTACAATCTCTATTGAAAGAGCACAGAATTGGTGAAGGTCTCTTGTGAGTGAGGACAAGCAAGCACCAGGGTGCCCAGGTCCATCTCCTCAGAGCACTCTTCAGCCGGCTGATCTCTGCCCATGCTGCTCCATGGAAGTGTTTTTGACTTGTGGGTTGAGCTGAAAATAGTTTAATAACTGAAAGAAAAAAGATAAAGACTTACATAATCCAAACCCACAACCATTGTAAATGCCATCACTTCCCACCTCCCTCAGGCAGACAGAAATCCTAACAGTATACCATCACCCATCACCTCGAACAATAAAAATCTCTGTTTCTTCTGCCACCGATTTTTTTCGCTGAGAGTGGCATCTATGTTATGGGATCTCCTTCTGGTCAGTCGGGGTCAGCTCTCCTGGCTGTGTCCCCCTGACAACTTCTTGCCCACCTGCAGCCACTCCCTGGAAGGCAGCAGAGGTAGGAACTCCTGACGCTGTGCAAAGGAGACAATCACTGCCCTCACTCTTCTGGCACCAGGACGATGCCACAGGACCCAAAGAGTCTCACCATTCAAAAAGAAAGTGGAGAAACTGGAGAGGATCTGGAGGAGGTCTGCCAGGATGGAGTTAGGGGCCCACAGCATGAGGTGTGAGGGCACACTTTGGCATCCTGGGGAGGCTCAGGAAAACGTGCTAAGTGGGTCTCTACATCTTCTGCTCCTAGAAGAACTTGGGGAATAAGAGAGCTCAGGTGACCTCCAGCCCAAAGCCCAGCTCCAAGCAGCACTATCTCTGATGTCAGACCAGGCTGCTCAGTCCATGTCAGCATCCACAGAGAGTGTTTAGACATCAACAAATCACCAGGGCTACAAATGAAGGAAAGGACTTTGGCATTTGATCGGCTCCATGAACACGTCTATTGGTCAGGCACACCTTCTGTGATACCTGGGAATGTCCACCTTCTTGTGCAGATGAGTGGGATCCTTCTGCCAGACTCCTGGGCACACTGCTGGCTCATGTTCAGTCGGCTGTCAACCAACACGCCCGGGTACTTCTCCTCCAGGCAGCTTTCTAGCCACACTTCTCCTAGTCTGTAGCACTGCATGGGGTTGTTATGCCCCAAGTGCAGGATCCAGCATTTGGCCTTGTTGAACCTCATGCCATTGGTCTCAGCCCAGCAGTCCAGCCTGTTCAGATCCCTTTGCAGAGCCTCCCTACCCTCCAGCAGATCCACACTTCCTCCCAGCTTAGTGTCATCTGCAAACTTGCTGAGGGTGCACTCAATGCCTTCATCCAGGTCATTGATAAAGACATTGAACAGGGCTGGACCCAGTACCGAGCCCTGAGGAACCCCACTTGTGACTGGCCTCCAGCTGGAGTTAACTCCATTGACCACCACTCTCTGGGCCATCCAACCAGTTTTCAACCCAGGAGAGTGTGCGCCTGTCCAGGCCAGAGGCTGACAGTTTCTGAAGCAGAATGCTGTGAGAAACTGTGTCAAAGGCTTTACTGAAGTCCAAGAAGACTCCATCCACAGCCTTTCCCTCATCCAGTAGTCGAGTCACTTTGTCATAGAAGGTGATCAGGTTAGTTTGGCAAGATCTGCCTTTCGTGAACCCGTGTTGACAGGGCCTGATCACCCGGTTCTCTTGCATGTGCTTCGTGATAGCACTCAAGATCACCTGTTCCATGACTTTCCCCGGCACTGAGGTCAGACTGACAGGACTGTAGTTCCCCAGATCCTCCCTACAAACCTTCTTGTAGATGGGCACAACATCAGCCAGCCTCCAGTCCAGTGGAACTTCCCCAGTCAGACAGGACCTCTGGAAGATGATGGAAAGGGGTTTGGAAAGGACATCCGCCAGCTCCTTCAATACTCTTGGGTGGATCCCATCCGGCCCCATAGACTTGTGGGTGTCTCACTGGGCAAGCAAGTCTCTAACCACCTCCTCTTGGATCATGGGAGCCTCATTCTGCTCCTCTAACTCCTGGGTTTGTACACAGGGGGAACAACTTCCCTTACTATTAAAGACTGAGGCAAAGAAGGCACAAAGTACCTCAGCCTTATCCTCATCCCTGTTGTTGTTGTTCCTTCTGCATCCAATAGGGACTGAATATTTTCCTCAGTCCTCCTTTTCTTGTTAATGTATTTTTGGAAAGATTTTTATTATCTTTCACAGATTTAGCCAATTTGATTTCTAATTGGGCCTCAGCCCTTCTGATTTTTTCCCTGCATGATCTCACTTCCTCCCTGTAGTCCACCCAAGATGCCTGTCCCTTCCTCCAAAGCTCAGAGACATTCTTCTTCTTTTTGATGTATATCAGGATCTCCCTGCTCAACCGAGCTGGCTTTTTCCCCCCCACCAGCTCCTTTTCCAGAACACAGGGATGGCTTGCTCTTGAGCTACTAGTATTTCATTTTTTAAGAGCGCCCACCCAGCCCTCGTGGGCTCCCTTGCCCTGAAGGACTGTCTCCCATGGGACTTTGCCAACCAACCTTCTGAACAGTCCAAAGTCTGCCCTCTGGAAGTCACTTCTGTGACTATTGAGTGACCCAATCCTTCTTTGAACTGAAACTTCTATTACCTGGCTGTTCTCTGACCCTTATATGAACCAACTCATCTATGATGCTTCTAAGACCCATCCCCTCTATTACCCGACTCTTCTACAACCTTTCTCTGACCTGAATCTTCCGACCCTCCTTTGACCCTACTATGAAACTGCATTGATTTGATCCTTCAATGCCCCAGTTCTTTAATTAACCGCGTCTTCTATGACCCCACCATTCTATGAGCCTGACCCCTCTAGAGGATCTCACAGTCAATGTGTCAACCAGGTGCCTTCTGCTGCTCTGTCAGAGACACTGCCAGATGTGAGCTTCCAAGCCCCCTTCATGGCCTGTGCCTTCCTACTGGGTGATGGGTTCTTGAGACACACTGGGCCACATGATACCTTGTCCACCCAAGGGAATGTCGGGAAGATGAGCCAAGGGAGGTTTAGGTTGGATATTAGGAGAAGGTCCCTTCACACTCACAATATTCTATGATTCTAAGATTCTTTATTTTTCCTCCAAAGAAACCAACAAGTATTTCCAAACAAATAAAACATAATGTGGAAAAGGATCGCTGGTGTTGTTTCATCATAAATCGATCCCTTTGGAATTTAAGACACTTGAAGGACTTTGGAAAGGGACCTAAGAGTCCCCATCCTGTTTTCTTCTCCTTCTCCTTCCCCTTGGCTTTGACTGAACAGAAGAGGCAGTCTGGCATCCGGGCTGTTCCTCAGCAGCCTGGTCCATCGTATTGGCTCTGCCAGGGGAACGGAAAGGGCTTTTCTCTTTGAGGGCCCTTAGGAGACTCTTGCTTCTTGGGGAGACGGACGGTTCTGACTCCACGTGCCCTTGCTGAGGACGGGCAGGGCTCTTGCGACTTTCTTCTGTAAACTGGAAGTCTGTAAAGGAAAAGAAAAGCAATTTTCTTTAGTGACGGAAGAGGCCAGCAGAGACCCTGGGTAGGAAAGGTGTCGCAGACTGCTCAGAGACAGAGGTTTTTGTGGTGAACATCCAGCCCGCTCAGCAGCTCAAGAGTGGGCCCCATCCAGGCAAAGCAGAGGCAGAAGCCCTCTCTGCTGGACAAAGAAACCAAACACAGCAAGAGGAGTGTTCCGCTGGCTTTGCTCTTACAAGACAAGGGCAAATATTCTCTAAGCTCTCCAGACCAAGGCTCCCCCTGCAGCGTTCCTGCACGGGGACGGTGGCAGAAGGCCAAGGAGAAGCGAGCCTCTCCGGCAGGGGAATGCCAGCACCCAGCACTGGAGCGGCACAGGCCAGAGGAAGCCTTCCCAAACAAAAGATGAGAGCAAACACATCTTTCCTGACATTTTGTTTCATAACTTCTATCTCGGGAGGTGATTGAGCCCACGCATTCAATGGAAGATCAAAACAACACCCAACAACGCCTCCTTCAACCCTCTGTGAACAGCTCTGCAATGTCAGGAGGATTCCTGCCTGGAAAAGGGACTTCCTCCTCCTCATCCTCCAGCCCTCGCCCTTATGTCACCACTCAGCCTCTCCCACAGCATCTGTGCCTCTCGCATGTCGGCATCGGTTCGATGCTGCAGCAGATTCGCCGGGTGCTCGGGAAACTCCTGGCCTGATCAGGAGCCAAGCTGGGAGGGAGCCAGCCCTGCCCTGAGGATTTGCTTCCCAGGGCTCACTGCTGAGATCCAAAATTCCTCTGCTCACGCACACAGAACCATTTCCAGGACACAATCCAAGAGCTGTCAAGTAATGTTTCTCCAGCTCTAAGCCAATTCCCCTCAGAATGAGTGAGGTGCACACAAGCCATCGGCAGCAGCCTCGAGGATCCCCTCAGCCTGTGTTTTGCCAAGGGACGCTTGCTCTCCTCAGCCAGACTGGGGCACAGGCGTGAAACCATGAACCCCAGCTGGCTGAGAGATGCTCCGAGCAGGGTCTGTGTGGGGCTGCTCTTTCTGGCTCTGAACAACACCCTTCTCTTGGGCAGATCTCACAAACGCTTTTGGAGATGGATGTCAGTGTAGGAAACAGCATTGCCCAACAGTTATTGGCCTCACAAGCGGCTTTGGTGGCAGCTGAGGTGCTGGTAACCCACAGGGCTCTGGCTGTTTCCAGAAAGGACGCCCCATCTGCCCGATCACTCCCCAGAGCTGAGCCCTCATGGTGTGAAGGCCAAAGGCAAAGGCAATATCGACCTCCAGGGACTGCCCAGGGCATCTGCTCTGCGCACCAACCCCCTCAGCTCCACTGTCTGCCGGCACACGGCACAAAGAAACGGGCAGAGCTCAAGGTGTTGGAACCCCCTCCTGCAGCCCTGAGTGCTGATGATGCCTCAGCAGCTCTGGAGGAGCCCCAAACACAGTCCCACACATCCCGGGCAGGGAATGAGCCAGAAATACCAGACCCTGCCTGTCTGAGTCTGCGCTGGCATCTGTCGATCGCTGCTGGTGTGCAGCTGGCCCAGGAGCACCCAGGAGTTCCCTGAGGACACGACTTCCCCGGCAACGTGAACCCTGGCGGCACTTACCTGGCTCTGCCCTTCGAGCTGGAAAGAGGCCTTCTCCTTCTGCAGCTCCTTGCGCTCCCGCTCCAGATCCTCCCACCATCTCCGGAGCTGCTGCTCACGCTGAGCCAGCCTGGCCTCCTTCTCCATCAGCTCCTTCTCCCAGGCTTCCCTCTCCTTCTTCCTCTTCTCTGGGGAGCTCTTGGACATCGGTGACGCTGCTGGCAGCAGGGAGGCTGAGGTTTCACTCTCTCGGCATTCCTCCTTCGCTAAGATGGGCAGGTTATGAGGAACACACGCTGCTGCTCTGGCTGATGCATCTTTCTCCTGCCCTTCCTCCTCTTGCTTTTCCTTAGGGCTCAGTGCATTTTTCTTCATACGGGAGTAGATCCACCAGCACCCCAGAATTCCCACCGCTCCAGGAACGGCATAGAACAGAACATCACGGAACCGTAAAGCCATGCTGCAGAGCCTCAGTTTTTCCCTAGAAGGAGAAAGAGAAATCTTTGTCAAATGGTCACAGGGAAGGGAATGGGAAGCCTGAAGTTCTATCAAGGCCTTCAGGTATTTCTGTGAGCACAAACAGGCTCGTTTTCCAGCTGCTCTGTACATCTCCATCTCTGCTCCACCAGCAGGACACGGAACAGGAACCTCACCTGAGACCAGGGATACCCGGACATTGTTCACCAGGGCACTCATCACTCTCCCCTCACCTCGATGCTTAAAACAATTCCCCTCCTTTCTGTGAGTGCTCCCTGCTGCCCGCTCCTGTGGTCAGAATTCCTGCAGGAACACCCTACGAGCTGTCTCACAGCCACACCACAAATTGACCTTAACGGAGCTCCCATCACTCCCCTCTCAGCAGTTTCTGATGGAGCAGAGCCCCATTCTTCTCCACTGCCCTGTTCAGCTGCACCAACTGCACAAACAGTTCTCCCGCACCATCCTGTGGTGCAGGACGGCAGCAGCAGGACACCCAAGGATGGACAGGGCTGTCCTCAAGACCAGCAGATAAAACGCTTCTGTACCAGAGACGGTCAGCTGGGACAATCCAGACCCAGTGTGAAGCACTGGATGTGCCAGGGAGTTCCCTCTCAACATGCAAGAAGAGAGTTTGGCAAACACTCACTCCAGATATTCAGGGCTCCCTACACCCAGGAAGGTCCATTCTGGGGACCGGCTGCTTCAAGGCTCCACCAGAAGAGAGACCAGGACAACTCCCAGGTGTTGGAGGCCCCGTGCTCTGCAGGGACAGACCTGACCGTGCTGCCGCTCCCTGCCCCCTCCACATCCCGACTGGAGAGATTACACCACCAAACCCCAAAATCAGGGGAAATCCGGATTGCAATTAAGGACTGCACTGAATGATCCCAGAGCAAACAAGCAGGCAGCTAAATTGGAAGGGAGCTTCAGCATCCAGGCCAGGATGGCTCCCTACACAGCCTGGAGTCAGCGATACAGCACTCGGAAACAAATCTGATCGGGGTGAAGGAGCACAGGGCAGGGCTGGCACAGCTACACCAAAACAGGACCCCCTGGGCTGGGAATGTCTCCCATGTGGAAAATAACCAGGAGCACAGGCTCCAGGTCCTAGGAGGCACCAGAATAGGAGCTGACAGAACCCTCAAGAACTGGAGGCCCTGCCATGGAGATTAACCTCCCAGCAATGACTGCGCAGAAGCAGACACAGCCAGACCTGACCTACCCCGGCCGTAGGGGAGAGTTTCCTCTCCGGCAGAACCGGCACCAGACAATGAGACGGCTGAACCGCAGCTGCTTTGTTTCTCACACACAGAGCAAGGCGCAGGCAGCTCCCAGCGGAGAGACCACCTGCCTCCTCCAGATCCTCCTGGAGAGTGAGTCCAGAGGGTGCTTGTCCTGGACAGCAGAGAGGTCTCTGAGGACACAGGGCAGCATCACAGAGGATGACATCACAGAGGCCATGGCCAGTGGACCTCATTTTCTTGCAGAAGTACTAAAGGGGGAATCTGAATTCCTACAGATGGATTGGGGATTCCATTTTCCTTTACCACCTCTGCGTAGTGGTAATGTATAAAGGATGAAGCAGACCCTCAAAAGACAAAGTGCCAAATTATGCCAAGAGACTCATCTCAAACAGACAGAGGTTTTGCCGTCAGCCTTAGTGCAAGTCAGGGTAACCCCCGGGCAAGAGGAAAAGGGAGTCCTTTTGCAGTGCTGTATGGAAAACCATCCCCAGAAATTGGTCTCACTCACCACAAGGAAGAAATGGGTCTAAAAGGGGGAGGAATGCTAAGAAGCTTTTGATCTCCTGTCCCATGTTTGATTCCCTTCAACAGAAGTCTGAATCATCAAACCCCACTGCCATTAGATCGTCAGTACGTCACCCTCAGCCAGGAGGTGAAAGCAGCAATGGAACCAGGATGGTGAAACAACAATTTGCGTGGGTTAGGATTGTCCCTAAAAAGATGGTTACAGAGTTTGGTACAAAACGTAATGGCATTTGTGAGAATTATGCTGATGGTTTGCATCATGTTTGGGAGTTTAAAAATGTGATTATTGCACTAATTTCTCCCATCTCGACTATCGCTTCTCTGGCAATAAGAATTACAGCCATGGGATGGATCTGAGACTCATCCGACAATAAGGAAGATCGATCCATGAACGAGTCTCAATGGGGGACTTGACAGAAGAGAATCAGGTGTAAAACCACCACTGAAGCCGTGAAGCCATAATGCTGCTGGGAGCTCTCTGAGCTGGGTCAGCATTTGCTAAGGACTTGTAGAATGTAATTAAACTTTTGTGTGTGATAAATGAGAAGAATAGGGAAGGCCTTGAATCAAGAGTCCCGAGTTCCAGCCTGGTCAGATTCCTCTGCGAGCAACCACTGTGTGGAAACTGGAAAACTGGAACAACACTCAGTTCCACCTTGCTGCACCGTAGAGGGTTGGAGAGCTCGTAAAGGATCTGAGGAATTTGAGGACTGTGGGAGCACAGGGAGGCACAAGAACAGGAGCTGACAGAACCCTCAAGAACTGGAGGCCCTGCCACGGAGATTAACCTCCGAGCAATCACTACACAGAAGCAGGCATGGGCACACCTGACTTACCCTGTCCGTAGGGAAGAGTTTCCTCTCTGTTGGAACCGGCACCGGGCACTGCAATGGCTGAACCGCAGCTGCTTTGTTTCTCACACACAGAGCAAGGCGCAGGCAGCTCCCAGCGGAGAGACCACCTGCCTCCTCCAGATCCTCCTGGAGAGTGAGTCCAGAGGGTGCTTGTCCTGGACAGCAGAGAGGTCTCCGAGGACACAGGGCAGCATCACAAAGGATGACATCACAGAGGCCAGAACCATGGTTTGGGTTGGAAGGGATCTCAAACATCCATCTAGTCCACCTTCCCGCCCCCGCAATTCTCCACCCCCCCCGGCCATGGGCAGCAACACTTTATACTCAGTCAGGTTCTCAAAGCCCCATCCAACCTGACCTTGAACACTACCAATGATGAGGCATCCTCATCTTCTCTGGGAAACCTGATCCAGTGTTTCAGCATCTTTATCATTAAAAGCCCGTTCAGACATTGAAAGGCTGCAATAGGGTCATAGAATCATAGAATCATAGAATCTCCAGGTTGGAAAGGACCCACTGGATCATCGAGTCCAACCATTCCTAACACTCCCTTAAACCATGTCCCTAGCACTTCATCCACCCGTTCCTTAAACACCTCCAGGGAAGGTGACTTGAACACCTCCCTGGGCAGCTGTTCCAGTGCCCGATGACTCTTTCCATGAAAAATTTTTTCCTGATGTCAAGCCTGAACCTCCCCTGGCGGAGCTTGAGGCCATTCCCCCTTGTCCTGTCCTCTGTCACTTGGGAGAAGAGCCCAGCTCCCTCCTCTCCACAACCTCCTTTCAGGTAGTTGTAGAGAGCAATAAGGTCTCTCCTCAGCCTTTTCTTCTCCAGGCTAAACCACCCCAGGTCCCCCAGCTGTTCCTCGTAAGACTTGTTCTCCAGCCCCTTCACCAGCCTCGTTGCTCCTCTCTATCCACAGCGTTAACATCCTTCTTGTGGTGAGGGGCCCAGAACTGAAAACAGGATTCGAGGTATCGTCTCACCTGTGCCGAGTACAGAGGGAGAATAACCTAATAACCTCCCTGGACCTGCTGGTCACACTGTTTCTGATCCAAGCCAAGATGCCATTGGCCTTCTTGGCCACCTGGGCACACTGCTGGCTCATGTTCAGTCACTGTCAACCAACACCCCCAGGTCCTTCTCCTCCAGGCAGCTTTCTAGCCAGACTGCTCCCAGTCTGTAGCACTGCATAGGGTTGTTGTGCCCCAAGTGCAGGACCCGGCATTTGGCCTTGTTGAACCTCATGCCATTGGCCTCAGCCCAGCAGTCCAGCCTGTTCAGATCCCTTTGCAGAGCCTCCCTACCCTCCAGCAGATCCACACTTCCTCCCAGCTTAGTGTCATCTGCAAACTTGCTGAGGGTGCACTCAATGCCTTCATCCAGGTCATTGATAAAGACATTGAACAGAGCTGGACCCAGTACTGAGCCCTGAGGAACCCCACCTGTAACTGGCCTCCAGCTGGAGTTAACTCCATTGACCACCACTCTCTGGGCCATCCAACCAGTTTTCAACCCAGGAGAGTGTGTGCCCATCCAGGCCAGAGGCTGACAGTTTCTGAAGCAGAATGCTGTGAGAAACTGTGTCAAAGGCTTTACTGAAGTCCAAGAAGACCACATCCACAGCCTTTCCCTCATCCAGTAGTCGAGTCACTTTGTCATAGAAGGCAATCAGGTCAGTTTGGCAAGATCTGCCTTTCGTGAACCCGTGTTGACAGGGCCTGATCACCCGGTTCTCTTGCATGTGCTTCATGATAGCACTCAAGATCACCTGTTCCATGACTTTCCCTGGCACTGAGGTCAGACTGACAGGACTGTAGTTCCCTGGATCCTCCCTGCAATCCTTCTTGTAGATGGGCACAACATCAGCCAGCCTCCAGTCCAGTGGAACTTCCCCAGTCAGACAGGACCACTGGAAGATGATGGAAAGGGGTTTGGAAAGGACATCCGCCAGCTCCTTTAATACTCTTGGGTGGATCCCATCCGGCCCCATAGACTTGTGGGTGTCTCACTGGGCAAGCAAGTCTCTAACCACCTCCTCTTGGATCATGGGAGCCTCATTCTGCCCCTCTAACTCTTGGATTTGTAAACAGAAGGAACAACTTTCTTTGCTATTAAAGACTGAGGCAAAGAAGGCATTAAGTACCTCAGCCTTGTCCTTATCCCCTGTCACTGTTATTCCTTCTACATCCAATAGAGACTGGATATTCTCCCTCATCCTCCTTTTCCTGTTAATGTACTTGTAGAAAGACTTTTTGTTGTCTTTCACAGACTTAGCCAGTTTTATTTATAGTTGGGCCTTGGCCCTCCTGATTTTTTCCCTGCACGATCTCACTTCGTCCCTGTAGTCCACCCAAGATGCCTGTCCTTTCCTTCAAAGCACATAGAGCTTCTTCTTCTTATTGACGCATCTTGAGATCACCCTGCTCCACCAAGCTGGCTTTTCCCCCCGCCGGCTCCTTTTCCGGAACACAGGGATGGTTTGCTCTTGAGCTGCTAGGATTTCATTTTTCAAGAGCGCCCAACCCTCATGGGCTCCCTTGCCCTGAAGGACTGTTTCCCACGGGACTTTGCTAATCAACCTTCTGAACAGGCCAAAGTCTGCCCTCTGGAAGTTTAATGTGACTGTTTTGCTAACCCCCTTCTTTATCCCACCTAGAACTGAAAACCCTATCATCTCATGATCACTTAATCCCAGGCGTCCTCCAACCGTCAAATCCCCAACAAGACCTTCCCTATTCACAAACAGCAGGTCTAGGAAGGCACCCTCCCTTGTTGGTTCGCTAACCAGTTGTGCGAGGAAGTTGTCTTCGATGCACTCCAGGAACCTCCTAGACTGTTTCCTTTCTGCTGTATTGTACTCCCAGCAGACATCCGGAAAGTTAAAGTCACCCACAAGGACAAGAGGCAGAGATTTAGAGACTGTCCCCAGCTGTTTATAGAAGAGCTCATCAGCAGCTTCTTCTTGGCTGGGTGCTCTGTAACAGACTCCTATCACAAAGTCCCCCTTCTTGTGGGCTCCTCTGATTTTAACCCATAGGCACTCGATCCCGTCCTCACCGTAATCCAGTTCGAGAGTATCAAAGCACTCTTTGACATAGAGGGCTACCCCGCCTCCTTTCCTACCCTTCCTGTCCCGCCTGAAGAGTTTATATCCCAACATAGCTGTACTCCAGTGACGGGAGTCAACCCACCACGTTTCTGTGATGGCAATGACATCATAGTCCCCTTGCCCTACAACAGCTTCCAGCTCATCCTTCTTATTGCCCATGCTGCGTGCATTGGTGTAAATGCACTTCAGCTGGGCTGATGAACCTTCAGCCCTCATAAAGGGAAGAGAAGAAACCCTTCCAGAACCCTCTGGAACCCCTTTAGTTCCTTCAAGGACCCCTCTGGGACCCCTTTAGATCCTTCAAAGACCCCTCTGAGACCACAAAACCGTTTCAGAACCCTCTGGAACACCTTTAGTTCTATCAAGGACTCCTCTGGAACTCCTTTAGATCGTTCCAGGACCCTTCTGGAACCCCTTTAGATCCTTCAAAGACCCCTCTGAGACCACCGAAACCCTTCCAGAACCCTCTGGAACCCCTTTAGATCCTTCCAGGACCTCTCTGGAACCCCTTTAGATCCTTCCAGGACCCCTCTGGAACTCCTTTGGATCCTTCCAGGACCACTTGAAGTCCACCAAAACCCTTCCAGAACCCTCAGGAACCCCTTTAGATCCCTCAAGGACCCCTCTGGAACCCCTTTAGATCCTTCAAAGACTCCTCTGAGACCACCAAAATACTTCCAGAACCATCTGGAACCCCTTTAGGTCCTTTAAAGAACCCTCTGGGACCACCAAAACCCTTCCAGAACCCTCTGGAAATTCTTTAGATCATTCAAGGACCCCTCAGGAACCCCTTTAGATCCTTCAAAGACCCCTCTGAGACCACCAAAACCCTCCAGGACCGTCTGAAACCCCTTAAGATCCTTCCATTACCCCTCTGAGACCACCAAAACCCTTCCAGAACCCACTGGAACCCCTTTCGGTCCTTCAAGGACCCTTCTGGAACCCCTTTAGGTCCTTTAAAGAACCCTCTGAGACCACCAAAAACCTTCCAGAACCATCTGAAACACCTTTAAATCCTTCAAGGAACCCTCTGGAACCCATTTAGATCCTTCAAAGACCCCTCTGAGACCAACAAACCCTTCCAGAACCCTCTGGAACTCCTTTAGTTCCTTCAAGGACCCCTGTGGAAACCCTTTAGATCCTTCAAGGACCCCTCTGAGACCACCAAAACCCTTTCTGAACCCTCTGGAACCCCTTTAGATCCTTCCAGGACCTCTCTGGAACCCCTTTAGATCCTTCCAGGACCCCTCTGGAACCCCTTTGGATCCTTCATGGAACCCTCTGAGTCACCAAAACCCGTCCAGAACCCTCTGGATCCCCTTTAGAACATTCCAGGACCCTTCTGAGACCACCGAAACTCTTCCAGAACCCTCTGGAACCCCTTTAGATCCTTCCAGGACCGCTTGAAGACCACCAAAACCCTTCCAGAACCCTCTGGAACCCCTTTAGATCCTTCATGGAACCCTCTGAGTCACCAAAACCCTTCCAGAACCCTCTGGATCCCCTTTAGAACATTCCAGGACCCTTCTGAGACCACCAAAACCCTTCCAGAACCCTCTGGAACTCCTTTAGATCCATCAAATACCTCTCTGGAATCCCTTTAGGTCCTTCAAAGACCACTCTGAGACCACCAAAACCCTTCCAGAACCCTCTGAAAACCCTTTAGATCCTTCAAGGACCCCTCTGAGACCACCAAAACCCTTCCAGAACCCTCTGGAATCCCTTTAGATCCTTCAAGGACCCCTCTGGGACCACCAAAACCCTTCCAGAACCCTCTGGAACCCCTTTAGTCCTTCAAAGACCAACCTGGGAACACCAAAACCATTTCAGAACCCTCTTGAACCCCTTTAGATCCTTCGAGGACCCCACTGGAACCCCTTTAGATCCTTCCAGGACCATTCTGAGACCACCAAAACCCTTCCAGAACCTTCTGGAACCCCTTTAGATCCTTCAAGGACCCCTCTGGAACCACTTTAGATCCTTCCAAGACCCTCTGAGACCACCAAAACCCTTCCAGAACCCTCTGGAACCCCTTTAGATCCTTCAAGGACCCCTCTGGAACCCCTTTAGAAACTTCAAAGACCCCTCTGAGACCACCAAAACCCTTCCAGAACCCTCTGGAACCCCTTTCGATCCTTCAAATACCCCTCTGAGACCACCAAAACCCTTCCAGAACCCTCTGAAAACCCTTTAGATCCTTCAAGGACCCCTCTGGAACCCCTTAGGTCCTTCAAAGACCCCTCTGGGACCACCAAAACACTTCCAGGACCCTCTGGAACCCCATTAGATCCTTCAAGGACCCCTCTGGAACCCCTTTAGATCCTTCATGGACCCATCTCAGACCACCAAAACCCTTCCAGAACCCTCTGGAACTCCTTTAGATCCTTCAAAGGCCCTCTAAGACCACCAAAACCACAGAATCACAGAATCACAGAATCACAGAATCACAGAATCACAGAATCACAAGGTTGGAAAGGACCCACTGGATCATCGAGTCCAACCGTTCCTAACACTCCCTAAACCATGTCCCTAAGTACTTCATCCACCCGTTCCTTAAACACCTCCAGGGAAGGCGACTCGACCCCCTCCCTGGGCAGCCTCTGCCAGTACCCAATGACTCTTACTGTGAAGAATTTTTTTCTGCTATCCAACCTGACCCTCCCCTGACGGAGCTTCAGGCCATTCCCCCTTGTCCTGTCCTCTGTCACTTGGGAGAAGAGGCCAGCTCTCTCCTCTCCACAACCTCCTTTCAGGTAGCTGTAGAGAGTAATAAGGTCTCCCCTCAGCCTCCTCTTCTCCAGGCTAAACACCCCCAGCTCTCTCAGCCGCTCCTCGTAAGACTTGTTCTCCAGCCCCTTCACCAGCTTTGTTGCTCTTCTCTGGACACGCTCCAGAGCCTCAACATCCTTCTTGTGGTGAGGGGCCCAGAACTGAACACAGTACTCAAGATGCGGTCTCACCAGTGCCGAGTACAGAGGGAGAATAACCTCCCTGGACCTGCTGGTGACCCCATTTCTGATACAAGCCAAGATGCCATTGGCCTTCTTGGCCACCTGGGCACACTGCTGGCTCATGTTCAGTCGGCTGTCAACCAGCACCCCCAGGTCCTTCTCTTCTGTGCAGCTCTCCAGCCATTCTTCCCCCAGTCTGTAGCGCTGCATAGGGTTGTTGTGCCCCAAGTGCAGGACCCGGCATTTGGTCTTGTTACACCCCTCGCCCGCGCTCTCTGCCGCCTCGCGCTTTCTCCCCCCTCCGCCTCGCGCTCTCTGCCGCCTCGCGCTTTCTCCCCCCCGCCTCGCGCTCTCTGCCGCCTCGCGCTTTCTCCCCCCCGCCTCGCGCTCTCTGCCGCCTCGCACTTTCTCCCCCCCGCCTCACGCTCTCTGCCGCCTCGCGCTCTCTAACCCCCCCGCCTCGCGCTCTCTGCCGCCTCGCGCTTTCTCCCCCCCGCCTCGCGCTCTCTGCCGCCTTGCGCTTTCTCCCCCCCTCCCGCCTCGCGCTTTCTCCCCCCCTCCCGCCTCGCGCTTTCTCCCCCCCCCCCGCTTCGCGCTTTTTTTTTTTTTTTTCTCGCAGCCGCTGTTTGGTGTCGGAACGTTACTTTATTGAAGGAAACAATACTGGAAAAAACTGTGGGGCCAAAGTGCCCCCCGGCTCTGCCGGGCAGGCAGGGCCCCCCGGGAAGCCGTGGCCGCCTCAGCCCTGCAGCTGTTCAGGCTGGATGGGCTCCAGGGGGAGGGGTCCCTGCCCGTGGCGGGCAGGAAGGAGAGGGTTTGTAAGGTCCCTTCCAATTCAAACCATTCTAGGATTAATACATTAAAATATCAATTGTCTGCGGAGCTCTCTCTGGGCCGTGGCCCTGCATCTCTCTGCGGGCTGTGTCAGCACACACACGCGGCTCAACTGCAAACACTGTTGGACGTAACCACAACGCACAGGGAAGAAGTTGCAGTCCAGACGGGCCGTGTGCCTTTGGGCCGCTGCTTTGCTTTCAGAGTGTACCGTATCCTCCCGCGCCTTTGAAGCTTCCTAAACAAGTTATTGTCAAGAAAAATATCTAAGGACACAATAATGGAGGTGAGCTGGAGCTATTGTTTTGCAGAATCAAACCCTATAACCCACAATGAGTTATAAAGCAGGTGTGTTTATTTCCAGCGCTGGGGTGGAACCCAAAACTGGGTTTTCTGACTCTACAATTGGTGTTGTGGCCCCAAAATAAAGGCTTCTGGCACAGGGGGCTGTGTGAAGTGAGGAAAGGAGAGGTCAAAGCCAGGAGGTCTGCCCCCCTTCACCCCTGAAAAAAGTGTTCTGCCCTCCAAATCAGTGTTCTGGCAAGGAAAATAGTGTTCTGGCCACAAAAATGGGAGTTCTGCTCCGAAAAATTTTAGTTCTGGCCCCAAAAATGGGAGTTTTGGTCCCAAGAATGGGAGTTCTGTCCCAGGCAGTGGTCCGTGGACACTGAGAAAAGCAGGGCTCTGGGAATGGGGGGTCTGACCCCAAAATGAGTATCTGGCAACAAAGATGGCATTTCTGGCCCCAAAAATCAGTGTTCTGGCCCCAGAAATGGGAGTTCTAGCCCAAAAATTATGTGTTCTGGCCCCAAAAATGGGTTTTCTGCTCTAAAAATATTTAGTTTGGCCGCAAGAATGGGAGTTTTCGCCCCAAGAATGAGTGTTCTGGCTCAGCCAGGGGTCTGTGGACACTGGGAAAAGCAGAGATCAAAGCCAGGGGTCTGGGAATGCAGGCTCCGGCCCCAAAATAGGTCTTCTGCCCCTCCAAATGGGAGTTCTGATCCTAAAATTCAGTGTTCTAAGCCTAAAAATCTGATTTATGCCCTGAAAAATCAGTGTTCTGGCTCCCAAATTGGGACTTCTGGTCCCAAAAATCCATCTTCTAGCCTCAAAAATGGCAATTCTGGCCCAAAATAGTGGTGCTCTGGACCAATAATGGGTGTTGTGGCCGTAGAAGTAGTGCTCTGGCCTCAAAATTCAGTGTTCTGGCCAAAAAAAAATTAGTGTGTAGCCCCCAAAATGGCAGTTTTGGCCCTACTCGAGGCTGTGGGAAGTGAGGAAAGGAGAGGTCAAGGCCAGGAGGTCTCTCCCCCTTCGCCAAGAAAAGTGTTCTGCTCTCCAAATCAGTGTTCTGGCAAGAAAAATAGTGTTCTGGCCATGAAAACGGGATTTCTAGCCCTAAAATTCTGTGTTCTGGCCACAAAAATGGGAGTTCTGCTTCCAAAAATTTTAGTTCTGGCCCCAAGAATGGGAGTTTTGGTCCCAAGAATGGGAGTTGTGGCCCAGGCAGGGGTCCGTGGACACTGAGAAAAGCAGAGATCAGTGCCAGGGGTCTGGGAATTGGGACTCTGACCCCAAAATGGGTATTCTGCCCGGCCAAATGGGAGTTCTGATCCTGAAAGTCAGTGTTCTAGCCCTAAAAATCTGAATTCTGGCCCCAAGAATCAGTGTTCTGGCCCCAAAAATGGGAGTTCTGGTCCCAAAAATCTGTCTTGTAACGTCAAAAATGGCAGTTGTGGCCCTACTCGGGGCTGTGGGAAGTGAGGAAAGGAGAGGTCAAAGCCAGGGGGTCTGCCACCCTCCTCTGCCTTAAACAGTGTTCTGTCCCCAAATCAGTGTTCTGTCATCAAAAGTCCGTAACCTAGCCACGAAAATGTGAATTCTAGCCTCGAAAATCATTGTTCTGATCCCAACATTTGGTGCTTTTGCCCCAAAATGGGTTTTCTGGCTGTAAAATTGGTGTTGTTCCCCAAAAGAAAGGGTTCTGGCCCTGAAAAATCAGTTTTCTGTCTGTAAAATTGGTGCAAGAATTGGTGTTCTGACGTAAAATGGGTGTTCTGTCCCCAAGAATGGCAGTTCTGGCCCCCAAAATCCGTGCTCTGGCCGCAAAAGTCAGAGTTTTGCTCCACAAAATCTTAGTTCTGGCTCCAAAAATCAGTGTTCTGGCCCCAAGAACGGGAGTTCTCGCCTCAAGAATAGGAGTTGTGGCCCAGGCAGGGGCTGTGGACAGCCTTATGATGAAATTTATATTAAAAATTCCTTATGATGAAATTTATAATAGGTCAGTAATTAATAACAAATGATTTCTTTTTTCAGGTTCAACTGCTCCTCTTGGACAAACCATCAAATGGGAGTGGGTGAAGAGCACATCTTGGCAGCCTGAGACAAAAACGACATCAGGAATCCACCAGGAATGAGGGTGGGCGAGATAAGCAGAGGGAGAAACTGCCCCAAGAGTAGAACCACTCTATGATCCCATATCCTGCCCACGCTGCCCAGAGCCATCACTCTCCAAGCGGTTTGTCTCTGCTGAAGTCAAACCAGCCCTGCAGCCTCCAGAGGCAGTTATGGATCAAAGAGTCCCTGCAGCCTTGCCCAGACTAGTGGTGCCCCAGCTACCACGGGACCACCCCAACAGCCACCGCTCCCGAGTGGGGAACCAGCAGCTGCACCATCGCTTCCCAGCAAGCCCATCCGAGGTGTCCGTGATGCTGAGGACCCAGCCCTGCAGCCCCCAGACACGGCTCTCCCAGCTCACTGTCGGTGTCCATCCTGCTGGGGGGCAGTCCAGAGACCTCCACCTGCCTTGTGGTTAGAATACATCCGCATGGACACTCTCCCCAGTGGTTCCCTCGGTGCCCAATGGGAGTGGTGGGCCAGGAGAAGCGATGCTTACCCCATCTGCCGGCAGCTGTTGGAGGTCCTGCTGGACTCTGTGCGAGAAGATAACAACTAGGAAGACTATGTGGTTGATATTCTATCCCTTCCAGTTTCCAGCTGTGGGACCATTCCAGCAACCACGACCTGCCTGGTGGTGGCCCTGCTGCTCCAGGACCACCCCAGAAGGCACCGCTCCTTCCTGCAGTGTCATCCTGCCCATTCTCCTTTGTTCCATCTCTCTAAATGCAGCCTGTTCCCGGCTAAAGGAGAAGCGATGCTGCAGCCTCTCCGAGCCTGGTGGTGGCCCTGCAGCCACAGGACCACCCCAGCAGCCACCTCTCCTGACTGGAACACCAGCAGCTGCACCATCATTTCTCAGCCAACCCATCCCTAGTGTCCCTGATGCGACAGGGATGACCACAGCAGACATCGCTCCTGCCTGGAGTCATCACGCCCACTCTCCCTAGAACCATCACTCCAGAAGCAGCGTCTTCCCAGCTAAAGGAGAAGCGACGCTGCAGCCTTCCCGAGCCTGGTGGTGGCCTTCCATCCACAGGACCACCCCAGCAGCCACCTCTCCTGACTGGAACACCAGCAGCTGCACCATCATTTCCCCGCTAGCCCATCCCTAGTGTCCCTGATGCCACGGAACCAGCCCTGTAGGCTCCAGACATGGTTCCCCAACTCTCTGTCAGCATACCTACAAGTGAAGGGCCAGTCTAGCGACCTCCACCTACCTGGTGGTGGCCCTGCTGCCACAGGAGCACCGCAGCAGCTGCTGCTCCTAATTGCAAACCCAGCAGCTTGGCCGTTGTTTCCCAGCCAGCCCTGCAGCCTCCAGACACGGCTTCCACAGCTCCTTCTTGGTGTCTCTCAATCAGCGGGACCAGTCCAGGTGCTGGGCTGGGAGACAGATCATCCCCAACACACATCCAAGCAGTGAAGTGTGAGCTCTGCATTTCAAGAATTCCCCTAAATTTCACTTAGTATGTTCCAAATTTCTCCAAATTTATCCCAAATTAATCCAAGATTTCCCCAAGTTCCATCTAAAATGCTCCAAAGTCCCCCAAATTCATTCAAAATTTCCTAATTTCCCAAATTTACCCCCCATTCCACCCAAATTTCCCAAAATCAGTGGGGTGGGGTGGGCTGGAGACAGGACAAGGGCCCATCTTCAGTGGTTTGAGGCCATGAGCTCAAGCTGAGAAACAACTTCTCAGCTCCTTACAAGAAGGGACCTCAGATGTTTCCCATCCCACCTGCATCACCAACGTGTCTCACACCCGGACACAGTTGAGGAACCCCAAGAGCTCTGCACTTCCCCTCTCTTCTCCGGGCTGGAAGCATCCGGGCCAAGTCCAATAGGTGCAGGAGTGAGGAACCAGCTCCCTCCAGGCCATCTGGGAGGACCTCGGCATCCAAACAGAGCCACCAACCCCAACGAGGCACCGACCACCAGACAAACCTCGCATGGACCTCCCTGTCCTGGGCCAAAGCTGCTGCTGATTGAAGTGGCAGGGAAGGAAGGAAGGAATTCCCAAGGGAAGGGGCTGCTTGCACACATGGATCCATCTCTATCATCCCCATTTCCATCTCCAACTCATCTCCACCTCCATCTCTGTCTCCGTCTCCATCTCCAACTCATCTCCATCTCCACCTCTACCTCCACCTGCATCTCCATTTCCATCTCCGTCTCTTCTCCATCTCTGTCTCAATCTCCATCTCCATCTCATCTCCATCTCCGTCTCCATCTCTACCACCATGTCCATATCCATCTCCGTCTCCTCTATCACCTACCCACCTACCCATCCTTTTCTTGATGCACAACTTCCACCATGTGGGGTTTTGGCACAACCACAAAATCCCCACCCAATCCCACCTCCCGCTCTTCTGGGGACACTAAACATGAACCCAACTCTTTGTTCCTCTCCGGGCAGCAGCCGTTAGTGACATCTTCCACCTCGTGGAACTGGAACCCAGTGGTGGTGACCATGTCTGGTGCTCCACAACTACAAACCTAGTGAGGAACCAGCTCGCTCCATCCAGGGGGATCTCGGCATCCAAACTGACGCAGAATGGGACCAAGCTGGAGCAGCAGGGGCATGTCCAGGGTGGAAATAGAGTGATGTTTTCTTTGTTCTCCTGTTGCCGTACTGCCGCAGGGGTTACCATGGTCACCGTGGCATCGCGGAGTGGTGGAGGGGGACATCAGTGAGCCTGATTGTGATGTCAGCAAGCCATGGATTGTGACCTCATGTCCCCTCACTGCTGATATTCAGGTGTTGGCAGAGCCTGGCCAAGTCTGGCTCAAGCCTGACCTCGTCCCGCACGTGCCTACGAGGTCTGGAGTGTCCAGCCAAGCTTCTCCTGGTACTGGGTGGTGCCTTGGAGCTGCCATTGGCAGCTTGTGGTGCCCATCCCGGAGCCATCCCTGCTCCACACAGTCAGCTGCGTGGAGAAACGTCCTGCGGTGGTCACCCTTTGGTAGCGCCAGCGATGGGGAACCTCACATCATCCTCAGCTCTCCCCAGCCTGCCATGGAGCACCAGCACGGCCACAGTGACAGCGTGGATCTGCCCCATCTGCCGGCACCCTTGGAAGAGCACAGCCTTGATAGAGCCGTGCCAGCACCGATTCTGCCTGAGCTGCACCGTGTCCTGGGCCAACAGGACCCCCCTGTGCCCGCTCTGCCGAGGAGAGATGGATTGGATCAGGATTGCTGTGCAGGGAGGAGCTGGTTCTCTAGATCTCATCAGCATAATCCCGGAACAGCCACCAGTTGCCACCAGCGAGGCAAACCAAGCTGCTGGACCCCTGGCCGACAGCAGCTCCCATGGCTCCATGATGTCCCCTCCATCTTCTCCACAGGGGACACCGTTCCTGGAAGAGCAGAGGGCTGCAGGGACAGAGGCTGGAGCTGCTGTGGGTGGCCTCCTGCCTGAGACCTGGGTGGCACTCTTCCAGCGTCACCAGCATCTCCTCGACCCCGTGCTGCCCTGGCTGCGCCGAGAGCTGGAGGCAATCTATGAGGAGCGGTGGTGGTTGGCCATGGAAGCGGAAAAGTGTGTCCTGTACACCCTGTGCTGCTGTGGGCTGGACCGGGAGGTCCTGGTTCATCAGCTGCAGCCCAGCCTTGAGGAACACACAGCCCCATTGGTCAGTGGCCTCATCAGCACCATCGTGGAGTTGTGCGGCGAGGAGGCACGGAGGCTGGCGCACTTCTACACTGCTGGGGATGAGGACAACAGCCCTGCAGTTGGTCCCAGCACCTCCTGAGGGGGAAATCCCACCCACCCCCTGGGCTACTCCGACAGCTCTTCCAGCTCAGAACTGGAGGAGCTGCCACGCACGTCGGAGGCTGAATGGGATGACAACAACAGCCTTGCAGACAGCCTTCACCTCATCACCTCCCAGGGGATCTTTTCCATTCATCGTCCAGCCTTCTCCATCACCTCTGCAGGCTCTGACATGGAAGAGCAGCTCCAAGGCCGTTGTCCACCAGGATCCCAGTCTGCCCCTGTCATCCCCCAGCCCTGTGGAGCAGGAGGCAGAGGATTTGGCAGTGCCAGGCCCCTCTGCTCATGCCTAGGACAGGAACCGCTCAGCCAGGAGGTCCTGGTGCCCCACAAAGAGGAGCACTCCTGGCTCCCAGGACTCCCCACAGCTCTACAAGAGCTCAGACCAGCCGTGGTGCCAGCAGGGCTCCAACGACTCTTCTGTCCAGTCAAGAGAAAGGAAATAAACTCCTGTTTCCCTGACACAGCCTCTGAGTGCTGCTCTCTCCTCTTTCTCCTGCTGTCCCACTCCAGGTGGCACCACCCCGCTCAAGGACACAGCCATGGGCTCACGGGGTTCCAGCATATCTCGTTGACACCTTCTCCTGCAGGAAACCCATCTGCAGCCCCACCATGGCAAGGCAGCAGGTGCTGTGCGCAGAATGGGTAGGAGAATAAGCTGATTTTGGTGCAGGTCCAATGCCCTCAGCCTCCACCCAAACTTTCTCTCTGCCCAGCTACTCCAGTTCTGCTCTGGTTTCTCCCACACGTCGACCTGGGCAGGTCTCCTCTGAGCAGAGGGAAGGTCCTGCCCTCTGTAACCCCCCTTCCCCAGGCTTTGCCAGCTGTTGGGATCACTCCAGAATTGTCAGGGACTGTGGGGTCTCTAAACCATGCGAGGATGGACCACATAACACCACTATGACGATCCATGCACTCCTCTTTATTGTAGTTTGACTTACATCTTTATAGTGTGTGTCATCATTCAATGAATAACATCATTGAATACAGCCGTTATTCACACGCTCTTGATGTCCTCTAGCGACTATTTGATTAGTTAACTTGTTGTTATCACAGGTTAGCTTTGAATGTCCTGCTTGTCTAGCAAGCATTCTGCTCCGTTACTTATTTCCTTACTATTGCTCATATCCTTTCTAAAAGAGTACAGTGTTAGCACGATCAGCCCGAGCGTGTCCTTCCTACTGTGTTTGTTGTCACCCAGACGAGCTTCATGTGACAACTTAGTAGCTGAATCAAGGGAAAAGACCTCGCTTTATGTTACACCTCAAGAGCTGAAACAAGGGAAAAAGCCTCCACAGGTGGTGGTGCAGGTGGGATGGGAAACGTCTGAGGTCCCTTCCTGTAAGGAGCTGAGAAGAAGTTTCTCAGCTCGAGCTCATGGCCTGGAACCACTGAAGATGGGCTCTTGTCCTGTCTCCAGCCCAGCCCACCGATGGCTGGAGAACCTGCTAACTGAAAGGAAGGGGATGCTCCCAAAAATTTTAGTTTTAGCTCCAAAAATTAGTGTTATGGCCCCAAGAATGGGAGTTCTGGTCTAGAGAATAGGTCTTCTGGCCCAGCCAGGGGGCTGTGGACACTGAGGAAAGCAGAGATCAAACCAGGTGTCTGGGAATGGGCACTCTGGCCCCAGGATGGGTCTTCTGGCCCCCAAAATGGGAGTTATGGCCCCCAAAATCTGTCTTCTGGTTTCAAAAATGGCAGTTTTGGCCCAAAAGAGTGGTGCTCTGGACTAAGAATGGATGTTCTGGTCCTAAAACTGGTGTTCTGGACACAAAAATAAAAAAAAAAGAGTTTGGCCACTGAAACGGCGGGTCTGGCCCCATCCGGGAGGCTGTGTGAACTGTGGAAAGGAGAGGTCAAAGCCAGGGGGTTCTACTACGCCCCCTAAAGTGTTCTGCCCCCTGAATCAGTGTTCTAGCCCCCAGAATCAGTGTATTATTTGTCTGGTGATGCAGGTGGGATGGGAAATGTCTGAGGTCCCTTCCTGTAAGGAGCTGAGAAGATTCTCTGCTTGAGCTTATGTCTTACTCTTTGCTCACGAGACAGTCACAGCCTGGAAGGTCTCAAGGGGTTTATTGGAGGTGGAAAAGGGTGATGTCAAGGGCCCATGGCTACGCTGTGCCATTGTGTGGGTGCAGAGAAGGAGCAGGTGCAGCTGTGTGCTGGCTTGAGCTGGGTGGTGTTGGATCTTGAGGAGCACTCGGCGGTGATGGCTCCTGAGAAGCTCTAGGTGCAACAAGTTCTTGCGGTTCCTCAACCGTGTCCGGGCATGAGACACGTTGGTGGGATGGGAAACATCTGAGGTCCCTCCTTGTAAGGAGCTGAGAAGTTGTTTCTCAGCTTGAGCTCATGGCCTCAAACCACTCAAGATGGGCCCTTGTCCTGTCTCCAGCGCAGCCCACCCCACTGATTTTGGGAAATTTGGGTGGAATGGGGGGTAAACTCGAGAAATGAGGAAATTTTGAATGAATTTGGGGGACTTTGGAGCATTTTAGATGGAACTTGGGGAAATTTTGGATTAATTTGGTGGAAATTTGGGGAAATATGGAACATTTTAGGTGAAATTTAGGGGAATTTTTGGAATGCAGGGCTCACACTTCACTGCTTGAGGGTCTGGTGGGGATGATCGGTCTCCCAGCCCAGCACCTGGACTGGTCCCACTGATTGAGAGACACCAAGAAGGAGCTGTGGAAGCTGTGTCTGGAGGCTGCAGGGCTGGCTGGGAAACAACGGCCAAGCTGCTGGGTTTGCAATTAGGAGCAGCAGCTGCTGCGGTGCTCCTGTGGCTGCAGGGCCAGCACCAGGCTGAGAGAGGCTGCAGGGCTGCTGCTCCTTCAGCTGGGAACTCGCTGCTGCTGGAGCGATGGCTGAGGAGACAGTGGACACGATGACTCTTTAGGAAGGTGGCTTTTGGGGTAGTCCTGTGGCAGCAGGATCGCCTTTTATGACAAAGTGACTCGACTAATGGATGGGGGAAAGGCTGTGGATGTAGACTTCTTGGACTTCAGGAAAGCCTTTGACACAGTTTCTCACAGCATTCTGCTTCAGAAACTGTCAGCCTCTGGCCTGGACAGGCGCACACTCTCCTGGGTTGAAAACTGGTTGGATGGCCCAGAGAGTGGTGGTCAATGGAGTTCACTCCAGCTGGAGGTCGGTCACAAGTGGGGTTCCTCAGGGCTCGGTACTGGGTCCAGCTCTGTTCAATGTCTTTATCAATGACCCGGATGAAGGCATTGAGTGCACCTTCAGCAAGTTTGCAGATGACACTAAGCTGGGTGGAAGTTTGGATCTGCTGGAGGGTAGGGAGGCTCTGCAAAGGGATCTGAACAGGCTGGACTGCTGGGCTGAGACCAATGGCATGAGGTTCAACAAGACCAAATGCCGGGTCCTGCACTTGGGGCACAACAACCCTATGCAGTGCTACAGACTGGGGGAAGAATGGCTGGAGAGCTGCATGGAAGAGAAGGACCTGGGGGTGCTGGTTGACAGCCGACTGACCATGAGCCAGCAGTGTGCCCAGGGGGCCAAGAAGGCCAACGGCATCTTGGCTTGGATCAGAAATGGGGTCACCAGCAGGTCCAGGGAGGTGATTCTCCCTCTGTACTCGGCACTGGTGAGACCGCACCTCGAATTCTGTGTTCAGTTCTGAACCCCTCACCACAAGAAGGATGTTGAGGCTCTGGAGCGTGTCCAGAGAAGAGCAACGAAGCTGGTGAAGGGGCTGGAGAACGTCTGACGAGGAGCGTCTGAGAGAGCTGGGGTTGTTTAGCCTGGAGAGGAGGAGGCTGAGGGGAGACCTTATTACTCTCTACAACTACCTGAAAGGAGGTTGTGGAGAGGAGGGAGCTGGGCTCTTCTCCCAAGTGACAGGGGACAGGACAAGAGGGAATGGCTTGAAGCTCTGCCAGGGGAGGTTCAGGTTGGATATCAGAAAAAAATTCTTCACAGAAAGAGTCATTGGGCACTGGAACAGCTGCCCAGGGAGGCGGTTGAGTCACCTTCCCAGGAGGGGTTTAAGGAATGGGTTGATGAAGTGCTTAGGGACATAGTTTAAGGGAGTGTTAGGAATGGTTGGACTCGGTGATCCAGTGGGTCCTTTCCAACCTGGAGATTCTATGATTCTGTGACCCTATTGCAGCCTTTTAATATCTGAACGGGCTTTTAATGATAAAGATGCTGAAACACTGGATCAGGTTTCCCAGAGAAGATGAGGATGCCTCATCATTGGTAGTGTTCAAGGTCAGGTTGGATGGGGCTTTGAGAACCTGACTGAGTATAAAGTGTTGCTGCTCATGGCCGGGGGGGTGGAGAATTGCGGGGGCGGGAAGGTGGACTAGATGGATGTTTGAGATCCCTTCCAACCCAAACCATGGTTCTGGCCTCTGTGATGTCATCCTTTGTGATGCTGCCCTGTGTCCTCGGAGACCTCTCTGCTGTCCAGGACAAGCACCCTCTGGACTCACTCTCCAGGAGGATCTGGAGGAGGCAGGTGGTCTCTCCGCTGGGAGCTGCCTGCGCCTTGCTCTGTGTGTGAGAAACAAAGCAGCTGCGGTTCAGCCATTGCAGTGCCCGGTGCTGGTTCCAACGGAGAGGAAACTCTTCCCTACGGACAGGGTAAGTCAGGTGTGCCCATGCCTGCTTCTGTGTAGTGATTGCTCGGAGGTTAATCTCCGTGGCAGGGCCTCCAGTTCTTGAGGGTTCTGTCAGCTCCTGTTCTTGTGCCTCCCTGTGCTCCCACAGTCCTCAAATTCCTCAGATCCTTTACGAGCTCTCCAACCCTCTAAGTCTCTGCAAAGTGGAATTGAGTTTTATTCCAGTTTGCAAACAGTGGTTGCTCGCAGAGGAATCTGACCAGGCTGGAACACAGGGCTCTTGATTCAAGGCCTTCCCTATTCTTCTCATTTATCACACACAAAAGTTTAATTACATTCTACAAGTCCTTAGCAAATGCTGACCCAGCTCAGAGAGCTCCCAGCAGCATTAGTTGCTTCATGGCTTCAGTGGTGGTTTTACACCTGATTCTCTTCTGTCAAGTCCCCCATTGAGACTCGTTCATGGATCGATCTTCCTTATTGTCGGATGAGTCTCAGATCCATCCCATGGCTGTAATTCTTATTGCCAGAGAAGCGATAGTCGAGATGGGAGAAATTAGTGCAATAATCACATTTTTAAACTCCCAAACATGATGCAAATCATCAGCATAATTCTCACAAATGCCATTACGTTTTGTACCAAACTCTGTAACCATCTTTTTAGGGACAATCCTAACCCACACAAATTGTTGTTTCACCATCCTGGTTCCATTGCTGCTTTTACCTCCTGGCTGAGGGTGACGTACTGACGATCTAATGGCAGTGGGGTTTGATGATTCAAATTTCTGTTGAAGGGAATCAAACGTGGGACAGGAGATCAAAAGCTTCTTAGCATTCCTCCCCCTTTTAGACCCATTTCTTCCTTGTGGTGAGCGAGACCAATTTCTGGGGATGGTTTTCCACACAGCACTGCAAAAGCACTCCCTTTTCCTCTTGCCCGGGGGTTACCCTGACTTGCACTAAGGCTGACGGCAAAACCTCTGTCTGTTTGAGATGAGCCTCTTGGCATAATTTGGCACTTTGTCTTTTGAGGTTCTGCTTCATCCTTTATACATTACCACTACGCAGAGGTGGTAAAGGAGAATGGAATCCCCAATCCATCTGTAGGAATTCAGATTCCCCCTTTAGTACTTCTGCAAGAAAATGAGGTCCACTGGCTGTGACCTCTGTGATGTCATCCTTTGTGATGCTGCCCTGTGTCCTCAGAGACCTCTCTGCTGTCCAGGACAAGCACCCTCCGGACTCACTCTCCAGGAGGATCTGGAGGAGGCAGGTGGTCTCTCCGCTGGGAGCTGCCTGCGCCTTGCTCTGTGTGTGAGAAACAAAGCAGCTGCGGTTCAGCCGTCTCATTGTCTGGTGCCGGTTCTGCCGGAGAGGAAACTCTCCCCTACGGCCGGGGTAGGTCAGGTCTGGCTGTGTCTGCTTCTGCGCGGTCATTGCTCGAAGGTTAATCTCCATGGCAGGGCCTCCAGTTCTTGAGGGTTCTGTCAGCTCCTGTTCTGGTGCCTCCTAGGACCTGGAGCCTGTGCTCCTGGTTATTTTCCACATGGGAGACATTCCCAGCCCAGGGGGTCCTGTTTTGGTGTAACTGTGCCAGCCCTGCCCTGTGCTCCTTCACCCCGATCAGATTTGTTTCCGAGTGCTGTATCGCTGACTCCAGGCTGTGTAGGGAGCCATCCTGGCCTGGATGCTGAAGCTCCCTTCCAATTTAGCTGCCTGCTTGTTTGCTCTGGGATCATTCAGTGCAGTCCTTAACTGCAATCCGGATTTCCCCTGATGTTTGGGTTTGGTGGCGTAATCTCTCCAGTCGGGATGTGGAGGGGGCAGGGAGCGGCAGCACGGTCAGGTCTGTCCCTGCAGAGCACGGGGCCTCCAACACCTGGGAGTTGTCCTGGTCTCTCTTCTGGTGGAGCCTTGAAGCAGCCGGTCCCCAGAATGGACCTTCCTGGGTGTAGGGAGCCCTGAATATCTGGAGTGAGTGTTTGCCAAACTCTCTTCTTGCATGTTGAGAGGGAATTCCCTGGCGCATCCAGTGCTCCACAGTGCATCTGGATTGTCCCAGATGATCATCTCTGGTACAGAAGCGTTTTATCTGCTGGACTTGAGGACAGCACTGTCCATCCTTGGGTGTCCTGCTGCTGCCGTCCTGCGCCACAGGATTGTACGGGAGACCTATTTGTGCAGTTGGTGCAGCTGAACAGGGCGGTAGAGAAGAATGGGGCTCTGCTCCATCAGAAGATGCTGAGAGGGGAGAGACGGGAGTTCTCTGTTTGTGGTCAGTTTGTAGTGTGGCTGTGAGACAGCTCGTAGGGCGGTCCTGCAGGAATTCTGACCACAGGAGCGGGCAGCAGGGAGCACTCACAGAAAGGAGAGGAATTGTTTTAAGCATAAAGGTGAGGGGAGAGTGATGAGTGCCCTCGTGAGCAATGTCCGGGTATCCCTGGTCTCAGGTGAGGTTCCTGTTCCGTGTCCTGCTGGTGGAGCAGAGATGGAGATGTACAGAGCAGCTGGAAAACGAGCCTGTTTGTGCTCACAGAAATACCTGAAGGCCTCGATAGAACTTTAGGCTTCCCATTCCCTTCCCTGTGACCATTTGACTATGATTTCTCTTTCTCCTTCTAGGGAAAAACTGAGGCTCTGCAGCATGGCTTTACGGTTCCGTGATGTTCTCTTCTACGCCGTTCCTGGAGCGGTGGGAATTCTGGGGTGCTGGTGGATCTACTCCCGTATGAAGAAAAATGCACTGAGCCCTAAGGAAAAGCAAGAGGAGGAAGGGCAGGAGAAAGATCCATCAGCCAGAGCAGCAGTGTGTGTTCCTCATAGCCTGCCCATCTTAGCGAAGGAGGAATGCCGAGAGAGTGAAACCTCGGCCTCCCTGCCACCAGCAGGGTCACCGATGTCCAAGACCTCCCCAGAGAAGAGGAAGAAGGAGAGGGAAGCCTGGGAGAAGGAGCTGATGGAGAAGGAGGCCAGGCTGGCTCAGCGTGAGCAGCAGCTCCGGAGATGGTGGGAGGATCTGGAGCGGGAGCGCAAGGAGCTGCAGAAGGAGAAGGCCTCCTTCCAGCTCGAAGGGCAGAGCCAGGTAAGTGCCGCCAGGGTTCACGCTGCCGGGGAAGTCGTGTCCTCAGGGAACTCCTGGGTGCTCCTGGGCCAGCTGCACACCAGCAGCGATCGACAGACGCCAGCCCAGACTCAGACAGGCAGGGTCTGGTATTTCTGGCTCATTCCCTGACCGGGATGTGTGGGACTGTGTTTGGGGCTCCTCCAGAGCTGCTGAGGCATCATCAGCACTCAGGGCTGCAGGAGGGGGTTCCAACACCTTGAGCTCTGCCCGCTTCTTTGTGCCGTGTGCCGGCAGACAGTGGAGCTGAGGGGGTTGGTGCGCAGAGCAGATGCCCTGGGCAGTCCCTGGAGGTCGATATTGCCTTTGCCTTTGGCCTTCACACCATGAGGGCTCAGCTCTGGGGAGTGATCGGGCAGATGGGGCGTCCTTTCTGGAAACAGCCAGAGCCCTGTGGGTTACCAGCACCTCAGCTGCCACCAAAGCCGCTTGTGAGGCCAATAACTGTTGGGCAATGCTGTTCCTACACTGACATCCATCTCCAAAAGCGTTTGTGAGATCTGCCCAAGGGAAGGGTGTTGTTCAGAGCCAGAAAGAGCAGCCCCACACAGACCCTGCTCGGAGCATCTCTCAGCCAGCTGGGGTTCATGGTTTCACGCCTGTGCCCCAGTCTGGCTGAGGAGAGCAAGCGTCCCTTGGCAAAACACAGGCTGAGGGGATCCTCGAGGCTGCTGCCGATGGCTTGTGTGCACCTCACTCATTCTGAGGGGAATTGGCTTAGAGCTGGAGAAACATTACTTGACAGCTCTTGGATTGTGTCCTGGAAATGGTTCTGTGTGCGTGAGCAGAGGAATTTTGGATCTCAGCAGTGAGCCCTGGGAAGCAAATCCTCAGGGCAGGGCTGGCTCCCTCCCAGCTTGGCTCCTGATCAGGCCAGGAGTTTCCCGAGCACCCGGCGAATCTGCTGCAGCATCGAACCGATGCCGACATGCGAGAGGCACAGATGCTGTGGGAGAGGCTGAGTGGTGACATAAGGGCGAGGGCTGGAGGATAAGGAGGAGGAAGTCCCTTTTCCAGGCAGGAATCCTCCTGACATTGCAGAGCTGTTCACAGAGGGTTGAAGGAGGCGTTGTCATGTGTTGTTTTGATCTTCCATTGAATGCGTGGGCTCAATCACATCCCGAGATAGAAGTTATCAAACAAAATGTCAGGAAAGATGTGTTTGCTCTCACCTTTTGTTTGGGAAGGCTTCCTCTGGCCTGTGCCGCTCCCGTGCTGGGTGCTGGCATTCCTCTGCCGGAGAGGCTCGCTTCTCCTTGGCCTTCTGCCACCGTCCCCGTGCAGGAACGCTGCAGGGGGAGCCTTGGTCTGGAGAGCTTAGAGAATATTTGCCCTTGTCTTGTAAGAGCAAAGCCAGCAGAACACTCCTCTTGCTGTGTTTGGTTTCTTTGTCCAGCAGAGAGGGCTTCTCCCTCTGCTTTGCCTGGATGGGGCCCACTCTTGAGCTGCTGAGCGGGCTGGATGTTCACCACAAAAACCTCTGTCTCTGAGCAGTCTGGGACACCTTTCCTACCCAGGGTCTCTGCTGGCCTCTTCCGTGACTAAAGAAAATGGCTTTTCTTTTCCTTTACAGACTTCCAGTTTACAGAAGAAAGTCGCAAGAGTCCCCTCCCAGTCTGGGGTCGCTGAGGCCTCCAAGGAGAAGAGCCCTGCCCGTCCTCAGCAAGGGCACGTGGAGTCAGAAACATCCGTCTCCCCAAGAAGCAAGAGTCTCCTAAGGGCCCTCAAAGAGAAAAGCCCTTTCCGTTCCCCTGGAAGATCCAAGACGATGGACCAGGCTGCTGAGGAACAGCCCGGAAGCCAGACTGCCTCTTCTGTTCAGCCAAAGCCAAGGGGAAGGAGAAGGAGAAGATAACGGGATGGGGACTCTTAGGTCCCTTTCCAAAGTCCTTCAAGTATCTTAAATTCTAAAGGGATCGATTTATGATGAATGATATATTGTTTGGAAATACTTGTTGGTTTCTTTGGAGGAAAAATAAAGAATCTTAGAATCATAGAATATTGTCAGTGTGAAGGGGCCTTCTCCTAATATCCAACCCAAACCTCCCTTGGCTCATCTTCCCGACATTCCCTTGGGTGGACAAGGTATCATGTGGCCCAGTGTGTCTCAAGAACCCATCACCCAGTAGGAAGGCACAGGCCATGAAGGGGGCTGTGAGGTCACTTCTGCCTCTGGAGGGGACAGGCCAACAGCAGGAACATGGCCAGGAAAGATACTGTGAGGTCACCAATTTCTGAAGCAGCTGATAAATCAGCCCTTTACCCATGGCTGGGATTTGTGCTTTGAAGCTGACATCTGGCAGTGTCTCTGACAGAGCAGCAGAAGGCACCTGATTGACACATTGACTGTGAGATCCTCTAGAGGGGTCAGGCTCATGGAATGATGGGGTCATAGAAGATGTGGGTCATAAAAGAACTGGGGCATTGAAGGATCAAATCAATGCAGTTTCATAGTAGGGTCAAAGGAGAGTCGAAAGATTCAGGTCAGAGAAAGGTTGTAGAAGAGTCAGGTGATAGAGGAGCTGAGTCTTAGAAGCATCATAGATGAGTTGGTTCGTATAAGGGTCAGAGAATAGCCAGGGTGGGTTCAGGGTTTTCATGGGTAAAGGGGGAAAGGAGGGAACATTTTGAATGTTTGTCCCATAAATAAGGAAGGAAAGCACCATACTTGGGAAAACGGCTCCAGGCAGGGATGAGAAACCCTCTTCCCAGTGCAGTCCATATTGATGGTGCCATGCTTCTGTGAGTATCACAGAGCACTCTTATAACTCCCTACTAGTGTTTCTCATTTAATTTGCACGATAAAGGTATGATTTGTATCCTCCACGTCATTTCACTGGTGCAAAAAGTAGAGGTCCTTACACAGTGATGTATAACCCCAAACCCGGAACAACCTGTCTAGATTGCAGAGAAAATATTCTCATCCCTTTAAAAAGCTTTCAGCCTCATCTGTGCTCCCCACAACTAAGTTGCTTGCATCCTTGAAGAGTGGCTGTTCAGAGTCCCGGGATGCTGAGCACTTTCCTCTTTAATTTAGTTTATAGGAGCTGATCTGCTATTTAATCTGGTGTGTGCTGACCTCTGGTGGCAAAAATATCCATAGGAATAACATCTATTTCACTACAGGTTAGAAACGTGAGTTTTCCTCTTACAAGGAGATAACAGTAAACCAGCAGGACAGGGACCAGAGGCTGGCAAGAAACCCCATCCCTGGAGGTGTGCAGGGCCAGGTTGGATGGGGCTTGGGCAGCCTGATTTAGTGGGATGTGCCTGCCTCTGGCAGGGGGGTTGGAAGTAGATGATCTTTAAGGTCCCTTCCAACCCTAACTATTCTATGATTCCATGAAAACAAGGTGAAGGTGGCTCTGATGCTGAGCAAACCTGGATGTGTTTCATTAATCCAAAGGACCAAGCCCTGATCCCATTGACTGAAAGGCCAAGCCCTGACCCCCAGCCCTTGGGAAGGGACGTTCTGTCCCTCACTCAGTCCTCATGGCTCTTCCTGGGGCAGTGGAATGTGGAGATGGGCAATGCCAAGGGCAGGACCATGGAAAAACACCTCCTGAGAATGGACAAGGAGGCAATGAGGCCCCAGGGCTGGAAGGATTTGTCATCTCCTCATCGGCATCCATGGCAGAGTAGAGTGCCATCACCAAAGTCATGGAAAGGCTGCTCTGGTAGGGAGCTTTCAGCTTTTCCACAGCCCTCTGTCCTCTCCACATCATGCTGTCCCACAGTGTCGCATCACCTGTGCCTCTTGCCCTGAGGCTGCACTCATCTCCCCGGCTGCCCCACCTTGCTGTCACCTTCCTTTGCTGATGTCTCTCTGTCCTCCCCGGCTCTTGCTTGACACACAAAGCTCTGGGCTGATCCAGACTCCTTCTGGATGACTTGTGGCACCACAGTACTGCCCTTTGAGTGATATTTCTTTCTCCTCTTGTCCAGTCTGGACCTCCCCAGCTACAAGTTTTAGCATTATTTCTTTCTCCTGCCATTTTCCACTATGCAGAAAAGCTCCACCATCTCAGAAACCACCCTTGAAGCACTCTCAGGCGAATCCTACGGTGTCTGCAGCCTCCACACCACTGAGCCCAGAGGCCACTGGTCATACGCTTGAGGTCTCCAAACCCCATCCTGGGAGGCCTCTGGGCACTCTCCGGGGTGTTTGCAGGTGAACTCATAGTGGTCAGAGGCCAAGAAAGACTTTTTCCCAAAGCCTGTGTTGGCAGGACGAGGGGCAATGGCTTTGAACTGGAAGAGGGGAGATTTAGATTGGATGTAAGGAAGAAATATTTTACAATATGGGTGTCAAGGAATCGGAACAGGTACCCAGAGAAGTTGTGGATGTCCCATCTCTGGAAGTGTCCAAGGTCAGGAACTTTGAGCTAAAGCGAGAAAACCGATTCAGCTCTAGCTCAGACCGGAACAAACCAGTATGGACTAAGAGATGGAGATTGCCCAGGGCCTGGCCGGGATGGGGTTCATTTTCTTGCTCGTAGCCTGTGTGGGGCTGTGCTCTGCGCAGGGCGCTGATAACACACTGGTACTGCAGCTCCTGCTGCTCCGTGCGGGCAGAGAGGCAAAGGCCTTCTCTGTTTCTCACTCTGCCCCAGAGAGAGGAGGCTTGGGGTGGGAAGAGACTGGGAAGGGGGAAAATCAGGACGGGTGGCTCAAACGGACCAAAGAGCAATCGCACGCCTCGTAGAACCTTGTTCAGCACTAAAACTGGGAGGGGAGCTTCTCCAAAGCAGCCATTGCTTGGACACTGGCTGGACATCACTCTGCTGGTGGGACTGACTGCTTCTCCATCCCTGGTTTCCTTTTTGCTTCCCTCCATTTATGAAACTCTCTTTATCTTCACCCACCAGTTTTGTTTTCTCGCTTTTGCCCTGGCGATGGTCTCCCCCATCCTGCTGGGGGAGGGAGGAGGGGATTGTGTAAGGGTTTTGCTGCGAGGGGGTCACCCCAAAAGGCAATCACACAGCAAAGGGGTCGGTGCGTGCTTGTGAGGTCACCACTGCCCGAGTAGCCGATGGGCCAAGAGGAGACTCGTGGCATTGGTAGGACCTTGTGAGGTCACTTGTTCACTCGTACCTGATAAGCGGGGAGAGAGCAAAAGGTTGGATACATGGTGGTCAGGTCACTGATTCCCACGGAACCAACAGGCCTGGGGAAGGACAAAAGCTTGTGTAGGTGTTGGTGAGGCCATTAGTGTCTGATTCCTCCACAGGCCAGGAGAAGGCCCATGGGTTGTGCAGGTTCTTATGAGGTCACTCCCCCCTGAGGAGCTGATAGGTCAGGAGAAGGCCTGTAGATGGTGCAGGTGCTTGTGAGGTCACCGGTGCCTGAGCAGGTGATAGGCCAGGAGGTGGCACATGGCCCGTGAAGCTCCTTTGGGTGTCAGTGGTATCTGAACACCCGATAGACCAGGAGCAGACATGGCAGTTGTAGATGCCAGGAGGTCACCTGTGGGTGAGTGGTGGGTGGGCCAGGAGAAGGCACATGGCTATGTACAAGCTTGGGATTGCACTGTAATCATAGTAAAGCTTTAGGCACGTGGACAGAGCGGTTGAGCTTTAACAGCTTTAGTATACAAACACAGCCTGATAGATAACAAAAAATATAAAGAGGCCAGTAAAACAATAAGGTTTGGCTTTTGCTCACAAACTTTTGAATGTTGTGTCCATCCCAACAACGACACGTATCTTTCCATATTTGGTTTCTACCGGTATATTCCCTACCTGCATTTCCTTCTCTCTGCACTTGGGGCTTGATTGTCAACACCTTTCTTGTCCTTCAAGGGCCTGGAAATGCCTGCGGGACGTTTGCCACCCACATCTGACTTTTCCAAGGACCCCAGAACTGCTCTGATTGCTCTGGCACCTTTGAGAGCACATTCAAGGGTCACAGGCAAGGGTGATGCTGCAGACAGAAACATTCGCATTGAGCCTGTCAAAGGCAGGTGAGATGAATCTCCCTGGACCGGTAGAGTTTTTCCTGGAGGCACACACAGAAATGCCAGAGTTCTGTCAGGAGTCCATGTCTGAGCTGGCCTCGTGGACTCCTTATGTACCCAAAGATTTTCACCGAGTTTTCCCTTTTTACACAAAAAGACAGGAGTCACAGGGACTCCCTGCACTTCCAGAGAATCAGACGCATCTCAGACCTGTGGTGTATCCCACCACTCTGTACTTGTCTGAGATGCCTCATGTCATGAGGAATGGACACAGGGACCTCAGTTCAAGAAAGCACATCCCAGTACTGCATTCAGGCACTTACTCCTGTCATGCTGACCTCAACATGATGTGACCTTGAGAAACTTTCTGTCCCACAGAGCTTCATGGAACCCAAGGAAGGGCTGTTTGTGTTCTCTTGGGTTCATCTCACCTCATGCTTGTGATGTACGTCCTCAAATCTCCTCTGAACAGTGTGAACTTTGACTCTGACCTCCTCATTCTGTGTCCTTCCAGGGAGGGACAAAGAATGTCTCCAAGCTGGGGTGAGAGGGCAGTGCTGGGAATGGTGATTTTGAGGGGCTGCTCCAGGATGCTTGTCCTGGGGCAGGTTCTGTGGGTGCTCCGGTGCCCGTGGGCACAGACCAGACCCTTCTCTGCTGATGCTGAAGATCTCCCAGAGGAGGCATGTCTGTAGAAGAAAACAATATTCTTCCGAATCTGTTACACCTGCAGTGTTTGCCTTTACAATGGTGTTTTCACCTCTGTCTCAGGTTCTTGGACACACCCTTGAGGAAATCCTTGGAAGAAGCCCTAAGCCTTCAGGCTCTGCCCTGAGGAGATCCCTTTGCTCTATGGAAAGGCTGTTGTGGAGGCAGCTCTGTCCCACAAGTGCCCACTGCCTGTCCCTGCCTGCAGGCACAGCACTGCCACGCAGCACCGCTGTGACCAAGCTCAGAGCCCTCAGGCCTTCCAGCAAGGCAAGGGGTGAGGAGGAGAGTGTGGAAGTGGAGAGAGAACAGCTCAGGGAGATAAAGCACTGGTGCCTGGTAGTGCTGCCGTGCTGGGACTCTTTTCCCCTCCACCCATGCCCACAGGAACTGTCCCTGCAGCTCCAAAAAGGCCTTGGAGGAAAGAGATCAGGAAATAAAAGTTCTTGAATATGCCTTTATTTTGTTGGAACACACAGAGAACACAGCTCCTCATTTACACAGACAATCAGTAAGAAAAGAAAAGACCATAAATTAAAAACAGAATGATTCGATTATCCCAATTGAAAAACCAGCAACACCAACAACAAATACAGAAGCCTGTCTGGGCCTGCCATGATTTGCAGGATAACTGCTATGAAGAAGGTGATGAGCAGCTCATTGATTCAGAGAACCATCCAGATATCAGTTTCCACACTGCATCCTTGAGCTGCTGGTTCCTCAAGCTGTAGATGAGGGGGTTCAGTGCTGGAGGCACCACGGAGTACAGAACTGACACCACAAGGTCCAAGGATGCGGAGGAGTTAGAGGGGGGCTTCAGGTAGGCAAATGTTCCAGTGCTGACAAAGAGGGAGACCACGGCCAGGTGAGGGAGGCACGTGGAAAAGGCTTTGTGCCGTCCCTGCTCTGAGGGGATCCTCAGCACTGCCCTGAAGATCTGCACGTAGGACACTACAATGAAAACAAAGCAGCCAAACAATAAACAGGCAGTAACATCAAGAAGCCCAACCTCCCTGAGGTCAGAGTGTGAGCAGGAGAGCTTGAGGATCTGAGGGATTTCACAGAAGAACTGTTCCAGAGCATTGCCCTGGCAGAGGGGCAGGGAAAATGTATTGGCCGTGTGCAGCAGAGCATGGAGAAACCCAGCGCCCCAGGCAGCTGCTGCCATGTGGACACAAGCTCTGCTGCCCAGGAGGGTCCCGTAGTGCAGGGGTTTGCAGATGGCAACGTAGCGGTCGTAGGACATGATGGTGAGGAGAGAATATTCTGCTGAAATGAAAAAGACAAGCAGAAAGACTTGTGAAACACATCCTGAGTGGGAGATGCTCCTGTTATCCCAGAGGGAATTGGCCATGGATTTTGGTACAGTGGTGGAGATGGATCCCAGGTCAATAACAGAGAGATTGAGGAGGAAGAAGTACATGGGGGTGTGGAGATGGTGGTCACAGGCAATGGTGGTGATGATGAGGCCATTGCCCAGGAGGGCAGCCAGGTAGATGCCCAGGAAGAGCCAGAAGTGCAAGAGCTGCAGCTGCCGTGTGTCTGCGAATGCCAGGAGGAGGAACTGGGTGATGGAGCTGCTTTGGACATCTGCGTCCAACAGGCACTGGTCAAGAGGCACTGTCAAAAGGCAACTGTGACAAGTTAAGGGAGATGTCACTGAGCATAATCAAAGCCATTTCTCATTCCCCTCTCCCTGCTGCTCACACCCTGTCCCTTTTCTCGCAGCCCTTCCTTCAGGTCCGTGCCTGCAGCCCTGCTCGGTGCCGGCTGAATGTGCCGGGAGGAGCAGTGCCTCTGCCCGCTGGCTGCGAGGAGTCAGCCCTGCTCTGCAGCAGGGGGTCATGGGGACGGTGGGGACAGGGGACACTGCTGGGGATCAGCTTTGTCCTGGGGAACTGCTCCTGGTGCAGAAGGGCCTCACAGCATCAGCACTGGGCAGTGCTTTTGGCTGTCAGAACTGCTCACCATCTCTGCTGCACTCCGGGGGAAGAGAGGGAGTCCTGCAATGTGAGGTCATTGCCTGTGGCTCAGTGCAGAGAGACGGGAGCTGCTCTGTACCTCACTCTTGGTCTCAGCTGCCCTGGGATTGCACCCTTCTGACACAGAGGGGGATCACACTCCTATGTTCCTCTGAAAAAAACACCAGGCCCAGCTGAGAGCAGAGGGATCTACTTCACACCACTCAATGCTACACCTTTTCTTAAGGTCTGAGCACCCCACTATCATCCCAGGGCACACACGGCTCCTTCCACCCACCCAACAACAATTTCTCTCTTGCAGCATCTCTGCATTTCTCCATGAGGCTTTCAGGTAACACCAAGATGCTGTGGTAAACATTTGCATAATGGAGGGAAGCTCAGAGCTTGGAAGGAAACCTCAAGGAGAGACAAATGTCCTCAGGATGGCATTTGATTACAGGAGATTGAAGTCCTTCCCCAGCCCCACTGACTGCATTGCCCACAGCCTCACAGCTCAGAGCAAAGCTGGGACACGGGTTCCCATGGACACAACGGCAGGAAAGGAGCCACCAGGGCAGTGGGGGACTGTACAGCTGCAACTGCCATCCCCAGAGAGCCTGGCAGTGAGAATGAGAGAACAACAGCAAGAACAGAGACAAGGGGAGAAAGAGGGAGAAAGAGAGTGAGGGTCTGGCTGCGAGAGGCCAGGGCAGAGGCAGCCGGGCACACAGACAGTGTTCCCCTTCCCCAGCTGTGCTCACCCCCTCCCAGACACCAACCTTGCCGGGCAGTTGCTCTCAGCCCCTGTGCTCTGGAGAGGGCACTGGAGCTGTGGCTGCAGAGGAGGGGGTTCAGCCCTGGAGCCCAGAGCCCTGAGGGCAGAGGCTTTGCTGGGGGCGAGAGGAGGCAGGGGGCTTGCTCAGAGGAAGGGGCTGCCCTGCAGGGGAGCACACAGAGATCTCTGAATTCTACCTCCTGCAACATTGCTGTATTTATTCCCCTCTCATTTCGTGATCCAATGCCTTCTGATCGACATTTTCCTCCTGAGTGGTATTTCCCTGTCCATGCCTTTTCCCTGTCAGTGCTCACAGACCCCATCTGACCCTCTCTGCTCTCCCCCAGCCCTACACAATCCTGCCTGTTTGCCGGGTAAAGCTGGGCACAGGGTCTTGTTTATAAGCAGAAAAGGACAGCACAGACTGAGCCTGGTGGGTCCAGCAGAGGTGATGCTGGTGGTGTCCGTGGGCAGAGGAGCAGCTGGAGACACTTTAGGAGGTTCCTATCAGACCTACTGACCCCTCAAGGACACAGCTCAGGAGTCTCAGTGATTTGTTCAATCATGACAGCCTCTTCCATTTCTCTCCTGAAATTCCCCAAGTGCAGGGAAAGGAAAACACAGACTCAGGGGAGTTCCTTATCTTTATCATACTCTGCCCATTGAAATGTCCTCTTAGAAATAGCCTGCGGGGGATTTTGAGCTGAGAGCAGTCCTGACTCACACAGCACCCTCTTGAAAGCAGAAAGACCCTCTTCTGACAGTAGTTGCTTCTTCCACCCAGAGCTTCTCTCTCTCCCACCATGGGGAACTCACTGACCCTGTTTTTCTCTTTCCACAGGAGAGACTGCAAGAGCCCTCCTGACAGATCCCACAGGCTGTGGCTGTACCAGATTTAGGAGATCCCTCCAGGAACCGCACACACGTTGTCCTGCACCCAGAGACTCACCTGGAGAAGGGCTGTGAAGATCTTTCTCCAACTGAAGCCTCCTCTTTCCTTCCATCCTCCTTTTCCCCTCTCTGTGCATCCCTCCTCTCCCCTCGCTGCCTGCAGGCAGTGCCCTCAGCCCTGCTGGGCTTTGCAGAGGAGCTGCTCCTGCCCAGAGATGGCTCTTTGTAGCGCTGCCCACTTGCCACCAGCTCCCTCCGTGCCAGGAGCCCAGCCCAGCTCAGCAGCAGAGGAGCAGCCCAAGGCAGCCCTTTCTCTGCCCCCTCGGGGCTCCCTCCAGGTGTCTCTGGGGCTCCAGGGAACCTGCTGAGAAACAGCCTGAAGCCATCCCTGATGTTCCCTCCCTTAGGTGGGGAGAGACACTTCTGTCCTGCAGTGTCATTGCTCCAATTAGGAAAAAAAAAAATGGGCCATGAGGATCAATATTTTTGTCCCAGCATTAGACAGGACAACAGGAAAGTGACAGGTTTGATCTCATTACTCCGAGCTTGGGGGACCTGTTTCATTGAGTGAATTGAGGAATCTGATCCTGGGTCTTTAGACCTGGGGCTGGAAAGACACTCAGCTCTCTTTCGTCTCAGCCGCTTCTTTGTTCCAGGCAAAGCCTTCACACACTCAGGGTCTTGGACGCTTGGTCCCAGGTTTCTTCATGGCAGGGATGAGGTTGCCTGGTGCCACCGCTGCAGGGCTTCAGCCCCAGTGAATAGCAATGCCCTCAGCCAGGGGCACAGACAGGAGGAGCTGGAGCCGTTCCTGGGGGAGACAGAGCTGGGACATGGTCACAGAGATCAGGAGAGATGGTCTTTTGAAGGACAGCATCCTCCAAGCTCTGCAAGGGTCCAGGCTGTGATTCAGTCTCAACTTGAAAGGCCGCTCAGGGGCACCACGCTGACTGTTTGATGCTTCAGATACAATTAAAGAAGAAACAAAGAACCTGTGTGGACACTGCTGGAATTGGGAAGAGCAGGTGTAGACAGGTGTGAGATTCCCTGTGTCCTCTTTACCTCTGTCTTCCCCAGCAAGGTCTCCCAGGCCTCTGTGACTCAGGGCGGGACTGTGGAGGAGGTCAACCATTGGTGGGTGGGGATCAAGCCAGGGATGACTTTAGCAAAGGTAATCCTTCCCAGTCTATTGCATAGGAGGGGCAGCATTGCAGGGAGCTGAGAGAGCAGGGTGATGTCACAGTGAGGCCACTCTCCATTGTCTTCTAAAGGTCATGGAGACGTAGAGAAATGTGGGGCACCACTCCCACATTGCCTGTCCTTTTCAGAAATGGCCAATGGATGAGCAGGGGAATGAAATGCTCGGCCCCAGACCTTGTCCACCAGGATGCCATTTCTGAGTATCAGAAAGAGAAGGGGACTGGATTTCTCTTGGGCAGATTGTGTCTCTCCTTTCTGCAACCCAGGTCTTCTATGACTCTACTCTTCCATGACCTGTACCATTCATTACCTGAAACTTCCATGACCTCAATCCTCTATGACCAGATGTTTACATTGTCTGCCTCTCCTGTGACCTAAGCCTTCTGTGACCTCACTCCTCTATGGAGTCTTCTACGACCCAATATTTATATGACCCTTCTATGACTCTTTTATGACCCAAGTCTCTTATGTCTTGGCTACTCAATAAATGGTGCTCCTCTGTTCTTTCTATGACCCAGCATTTCTATGACCCAATGCTTATATTATACGAGTACAAGTGAACTCTTCTGTGCCCCAACTCTGTCACCTAACTCTTCCATGAATTCTCTATCGCCCAAATCATCTATGATCTGAGTCTTCTATGTCCCAGCACTTCTTAAACACGAGCCTTCTATGACCCAACTCTTCTCTGACTCTTTTATGACTTTCTATGATCCGACTTCTGTGACCCGACTCCTCTATGAGCTGCATAATCTATGACCCAACTGTTCCATGACCCAATGCTAATATGACCTTTCTGTGACTGAACTCTTCTATTACTCCTCTATGATCTGACCCTTCTCTGGCCCACCTCTTATATGTCCAGGCCAGTCTATGACTCCTGCCTTCTATGACCCAACCCTTCTATGACCTGACTGTTGTCTGAGTTTTCTCACATGACTTTCTATGACCCAAGACTTCTCTAACATGAATCATCTATGCTGCAACACTTCAATGATCAGCCTTGTATGACCCAACACTTCTATGTAACTTCCAAAACAAACTCTTCTATGACTCACCTCATTAACTCCATCACCCCACTCTTCTATGACTCCTCTATCACTCAGCTCTTCAAACACCTGAGCCTTCTGTGAACCAAGCCTTCTACGACCCAACACTTCTCTAAACTTTCTATGGCTTTCTATGACCCAACTCCTCTCTGATCCAAATATTCTATGACAAAACCCTTCTATGACCAACCTTTGTATGACCAGACACGTCTATTCCCTGACACTTCTATGGCCTGACCCTTTTATAACACTATGGCACAGCTCTTCTGTGACCCTTCGTGACTTGATTCTTCTATGACTTGACTGATCTATGACTCATCAATGACCTGACTCTTCTATGACCGCTCTCTGACCAAACCCTTCTAAAACCCAACTAAATTCTCAAACTTCTTTGGCTCAGCTCTTCCTTGACGTAAGTATTCTGGGATCCTTTTGGGATCTGAATCTTCCATGACCCGAGACTTCCAGGACCCAACACTTCTATGAACCTTCTAAAACTGAACTCCTCTATTACTCCTCTATGACCCAATTCTTCTGTAACTGGACTCTACTCACACTCAAGTTTCCTGACATTCTTCTAAGGACTGACCCATCTATAACCCTACCCTTCTATGACCCAACCCTTCTACAATTCCATGAAGCTGTGTGAGAGCCTTGGCAAATTCCAAACACAGGCCTGTATTTGGAATTACATGTAATTACTGCTCCCAATTTAATGTGGCAATGTGAGAATGTTCATAACACCACTGTCATTGCAGTCAAAGCCAGATCTTCCTGCCCAGGGCTGGGGGTCAGACCTTGGCCATTCTGCTTCACCAAGCAAACCCAGGCTTCTCTCAGCATCACAGCTGCCTGCACAGCACCTTTGCCTGCCTGCAATCATGGCCTCCGATTCTCGGCTCTAACGAGTCCCTGGGGAGGCTTTGTCAGGAACAATCCTCACTGAGACCAATTAATACTTCAAGATACTCCAAGTTCTGCTTTTGACTTCTTGAGATGTTTCTTCAGTCTTTTCTAAGGAGCTGAGATTCCAGCACTCATCAGCAAATCCACCCTGGGTCTCATTAAAATACAGAAAGCCTTAATGAGCTCTTTCTCTGCCCGGAGATTTCTTGAGGTCTCCAAGCCTTGTACAGCTCCTTGGAGTCATTTCCCGGTGTAGTTAAAGAAGAAGATTTCAAAGTGCACCTAAGAAATATATATTCAGCTCCGAGAACAGATAACAGAAACATGGGCATTGATGCTGAGTGCCACCTCAGGAGGTCTGGGCAGCATGGAAAAGCATCCTTTGAGGTCTGACCCTGCGTGGACAGCAGTGTAACTCTCCTCCACAAGCCCACCATTTCTGGCAGTGACCACATGGGACTTGCATCCCTTTCCCAGAGAAAGGGCTGCCTTGGGCTGCTCCTCTGCTGCTGAGCTGGGCTGGGCTCCTGGCACGGAGGGAGCTGGTGGCAAGTGGGCAGCGCTACAAAGAGCCATCTCTGGGCAGGAGCAGCTCCTCTGCAAAGCCCAGCAGGGCTGAGGGCACTGCCTGCAGGCAGCGAGGGGAGAGGAGGGAGGCACAGAGAGGGGAAAGGCAGAGTGGGGTGGGAGGATGCTGAGAGCTCCCTGAGGGAGGAATCCTTGCATCTCTTAGTGCAAGGCAATGCAGCTTCGGTTCCTGGAGGGATGTCCTAAATTGGGGCACATCCCACAGCTCAGGGTATCTTGAAGTACAATTCTCACTTTTTCTACAGCAGAGGAGGAGGATGTGCTGCAGATCAGGGACTTTGCACTGAACCATCAGAGGGACACAACACAATGCCCGCCTTCTGCTCATGGCTGTGAGGGTGTAAAGATTGATTTGCACTGGTGGGTTCCATGAGCTTTCCTTCCATACAGGGTCCCTGTGTCCCAGTGTGCTGAGACAGAGACTCTGCACGTTCTACTCTCAGCACTCAGACTGTCAGGGGAGTAGATCACGGTGGGGTGGGAAGAAGCTGTGAGTGGAAGGAGAAACTCCCAGCAAGGCAGGGTCCTTGTGCTTCCGAGAGGCTGCTGCATGGGTCAGGGCTGCTCACAGCTCTGGATCACCCCTTTAATATTTCCAAAGGGATGTCTCAAGGAGAAGGTCAAGGCAGGGATTGCTATAGAGAGCTGAGATTGTGTTTGCTCTTTCCTTTTCCAGGGAAGTAGGGAGGGGGAGAGAAATACAGAAGTAGAAACGGAGCACTCAGGTTTTAACAAGTCATCAAGATTCCTGAACTACAGCTCTGAGTGGTCAGTAGGTTGACCGAGACCCTGGTAAAGTGCCTTGAGGAATTCTCTGCCTACGGACAGCACCAACATCACCTCTGCTGGACCCATCAGGATTGTTCCGACCTGTCCTTTTCAAACCCCAAGCAGAAACACGCTCCCAGGCAGTGCCCGACAAACAGGCACATTACTCTAGGGCCAAGGTGAGTGTACAAAGATTTAGATGTGGTTTGTCTGTGCCGACAGGAAAAAAGTTACGGGACAGGGAAACACCTCCAACGAGGAAAAAATCCAGGCAGTAGGTAAAAAAATCAGGGAATGAAAGGAAACTTAAAGCAGAGGTGTTGTGGGAGGGAGAATTCAGACAGCTGTGTGTGCTCCCCTCCAGGGCAGCCCCTTCCTCTGAGCAAGCCCCCTGGCCTCCTCTCCCACCCAGCAAAGCCTCTGCCCTCAGGGCTCTGGGCTCCAGGGCTGAACCCCCTCCTCTGCAGCTCCAGTGCCCTCTCCAGAGCACAGGGGCTGAGAGCAACTGCCCGGCAAGGTTGGTGTCTGGGAGGGGGTGAGCACAGCTGGGGAAGGGGAACACTGTCTGTGTGCCCGGCTGCCTCTGCCCTGGCCTCTCGCAGCCAGACCCTCACTCTCTTTCTCCCTCTTTCTCCCCTTGTCTCTGTTCTTGCTGTTGTTCTCTCATTCTCACTGCCAGGCTCTCTGGGGATGGCAGTTGCAGCTGTACAGTCACTCACTGCCCTGGTGGCTCCTTTCCTGCCATTGTGTCCGTGGAAACCCGTGTCCCAGCTTTGCTCTGAGCTGTGAGGCTGTGGGCAATGCAGTCAGTGGGGCTGGGAAGGAGATGAATCTCCTGTAACCAAATGCCATCCTGAGGACATTTATCTCTCCTTGAGGTTTCCTTCCAAGCTCTGAGATTCACTCCAGGATGCAAACCTGTCCCATCACACCCTGGTGTTACCTGAAAGGCTCATGGAGAAGTGCAGAGATGCTGCAAGACAGAAAATGCTCTTGGGTAGCTGAGACCAAGAGCGAGGGACAGAGCAGATTCCCTAACTCTGTACTGAGCCACAGGCAATACTCTCAATTCGCAGTACTCCCTCTCTTCTCCCAGAGTGCAGCAGAGATGCTGAGCAGTTCTGACAGCCAAGAGCACTGCCCAGGGTGGGAGAAGGAGCTATAAAATCCCAAACCTTTCAGCCTGCCTTCTGCCCTCTCTGCCTTCCTTGTCCCTGGCAGTGCAGATGCTGACAGGTCCTTCTGCACCATTAACAGTTCCTCAGGACAAAGCTGATCCCCAGCAGTGTCCCCTGTCCCCACTGTCCCCATGACCCCCTGCTGCAGAGCAGGGCTGACTCCTCACAGCCAGCGGCAGAGGCTCTGCTCCTCCCGGCACATTCAGCCGGCACCGAGCAGGGCTGCAGGCACGGAGCTGAAGGAAGGGCTGTGAGAAAAGGGACAGTGTGTGAGCAGCAGGAGAGGGGAAGGAGAAATGGCTTTGATTTTGCTATGTGACATCTCCCTTGACTTGTCACAGTCTTTTGTCTTTTGACAGTGCCCCATGTCCAGAGGCAGCAGATGTCCAACAGCAGCTCCATCACCCAGTTCCTCCTCCTGACATTCGCAGACACACGGGAGCTGCAGCTCTTGCACTTCTGGCTCTTCCTGGGCATCTACCTGGCTGCCCTCCTGGGCAACGGCCTCATCTTCACCACTATCGCCTGTGACCACCACCTTCACATCCCCATGTACTTCTTCCTTCTCAACCTGTCTGTTCTTGACCTGGGATCCATCACCACCGTTGTCCCCAAAGCCATGGCCAATTCTCTCTGGAACAGCAGGGCCATTTCCTACACAGGATGTGTTGCCCAGGTCTTTCTCTTTATCTTCTTGTTTGCTGCAGAGTATTACCTTCTCACTGTTATGTCCTATGACCGCTACATTGCCATCTGCAAACCCCTGCACTACGGGACCCTCCTGGGCAGCAGAGCTTGTGTCCACATGGCAGCAGCTGCCTGGGGCGCTGGGTTTCTCAATGCTCTGCTGCACACGGCCAATACATTTTCCCTGCCCCTCTGCCAGGGCAATGCTGTGGAACAGTTCTTCTGTGAAATCCCTCAGATCCTCAAGCTCTCCTGCTCACAGTCCTACCTCAGGGAAGTTGGGCTTCTTGTGGTCAGTCTTATAGTAACATTTGTCTGTTTTGTTTTCATTGTGGTGTCCTATGTGCAGATCTTCAGGGCTGTGCTGAGGATCCCCTCGGAGCAGGGACGGCACAAAGCCTTTTCCATGTGCCTCCCTCACCTGGCCGTGGTCTCCCTCTTTGTCAGCGCTGCCATGTTTACTTACCTGAAGCCTCCCTCGAGCTCCTCCTCTTCCCTGGATCTGGTGGTTACACTTCTGTATGCGGTGGTTCCTCCAGCTTTGAACCCCCTCATCTACAGCATGAGGAACACGGAAATCAAGCATGCAGTCTGGAAATTGATCACTGGAAGTTTCTCTGAGGCAGTAAAGTCTCCATCTTCTGCGTAGCAGTTAGAGTGTACCTCATTATAGGCCCAGATACCTTCTCTTGTTGTTATTGTTTACTGTGATGTGGTAGTCATTTCCATTTTAATTCACCATTTTTTTTTCTTCTGTGACCAGGTGGGTGTCTAAATGAGGAGCCATCCTCCCTGTATGTTTAGACAAAATAAAAGGCCCTTCAATTACTGTTGCTTTTGTGGTTTGTTTGGTTTTTTCCTGAGCCCCTTTGTCCAAGGTCTTTTGGAGCTGCAGGGACAGTTTCCGCGTGCGTGGTTGGAGAGGAAGTGTCCCGGCACGGCAGCACTGCCAGGCAGCACCAATGCTTGATCTTCCAGAGCTGTTCTCTTTCCACTTCCACACCCTCTTTCCCACCCCGTGCCTTGCCACAAAGCATGGACATCTCCTCAGGGCAGGGCGTGAAGGCTTAGGCCTTCCTCCAAAGGTTCTTTCAAGAGCATTGTGAAGCAATTGCCCACAGATGGAAGCTCCAGTGTACAGATCAACAGTGTGGCTGTGCAGGGTTGGGGCAGGCTACTCCAACCAGGCTTCCCAGGAGAAACCTGAAGGAGCAGCAGGGCAGGGTCTGGTCTGTGCCCATGTGCGTTCGATGCCCTGGAGAACCTGCCTCGGGGCAGTCATCCTGGAGTAGCCCCTCAAAACCAGCACTGGTCTCTCATCCCAGCTTGGGTGAAGTGGGATGTACCCCAGTGAGACCAGACTTGAGGCCAAGTGTTCCTTGGGTTCCATGAGGGCCTGTGGGAATGCTATTTCCTTAAGGTTACTTCACATTGAAAGTAATATCCCATGGGAAACAGCCTGAATGCAGCACTTGGATGTGCTTCCATGAACGGAGCTCCCTCTGCCCATTTCTCATGACATGGGGCATCTCAGAGAAATGCAGATCGGGGTGACACGCTGCAGGGCTGAGGTGCCTCTCATCCTATGGGGGTGACAACCAGAAGCCAGAGAGACACTGTGACTCCTGAAGTGCCTCTGAGTGTGAAAAGGAAAGACCTTGTCAGCGAACATCCCTGGGTACGTTAGGAGTGCTCAAGGGCAGCCAGATGGGGACTCCTGATAGAACCCTCACATTTCTGTGTGTGACTCCAGGAACAAACTCCACTCGCTCAGGGAGATTCATCTCAGCGGCCTTGGACAGGCCCAGTGCAAGCGTTCCTGTCTGCTACGTCACCTTGGTCCGTGATTCCGGATTGTGCTCTCAAAAGTGCCAGAGCAATCAGAGAGGTTCTGGGGTCCTTGGAAAAGGCAGATGTCAAACCCATCTTTGGGAAAAGCAGGAATGAGAACTGGGAGAATAACAGGCAGGTCACGCTAGCCTGGACCCTACAGGGGGGGATGGCACAAGTGCTGCAGCCATTTCCAGGCCCTCGAATGACAAGAAATGTGTTTCTGAACCAAAATGGGAAAGGAAAGAAGGGCATGTTGTGTAGATGGAATCCTGCAAGGCCTTAGACATGGTCTTCTGTGGTGTCCTCATAGCCAGATGGGACTGTCTGGGCTGAAGATGTGACCCTGAGTGGGAAGTTGGCTGAACAACCAATCCCAGATGTCATCAGTGGTGCAAAGTCCTTCATGCAGCCAGTTACTCGTGGCATCCCCCAGTGACCAGCACCTGAGCCAGCACTGTCAAATGTCTCTATTACCACCGTGTATGATGTGATGGAGCACACTTTCAGCTGCTTTGTGGATGGTGCAAAGCTGGATGGAGGCCTTGACCATCTTCATCTGGTCCAGCCTGCCTTGAGCAGGGGAGTGAGACAAGAGGATGCTCAGAGCTCTCTCCAAACCCAAATTCTTCTGTGCTTGAATGCAGTGTCATTGCTCCTCTGAGAAAAATATCTTGGAACGAGAATCACTTTTTATTTTGTCCTCTCATTAAAAAGGACCCTAGGCAGGTGACAGGGAATGATCTCATTTCTCCAAGCTGGAGGATCTGTTCCGCTGAGTGAATTCAGGCATTTCAGCCTGGATCCTTAGACCTGGGGCTGGAAAGACATTCAGCTCTCTTCTGTCCCAGCCATGACTCTGTTCCAGGCAAAGCCTTTGCACACACGGGGGTTTGGACGCTTGGTCCCAGCTTTCCTCGTGGCAGGGATGAGCTGCCTGGTGCCACAGCTGCAGGGCTTCAGCCCCAGTGGGCAGCAATGCCCTCAGCCAGGGGCACAGGCAGGAGGAGCTGGAGCCGTTCCTGGGGCAGACAGAGCTGGGACATGGTCACAGAGCTCAAGACCAATGGTCTTCAAGGACAGTATTCTTTAAGCATCACAAGTGTCCAGACCAAAACCCAGTCTCAGCTTTAAAGGCAATTCAAGAGCCCCATGATGAGTGTTTGCTCTTTCAGGAACAGTTAAAGGAGAAATGGTATTTTATGTCCTTTTCAGAAATAGCAAAAATGATGAGCAAGGAAAATAAAGGCTGGTCACAGACCTTGTCCACTCCGATCCTACTTGTGGATGTCAGAAAGAGAAGGTGACTGGATTTTCCTTGCTCACATTGTGTCTCATCATCCTATGATCCAATGATCCAATATTTCTATGACTCGACTCTCTACGACCCAGCTCTTCTGTGACCCAGCTCTTCTGTGACCCAGCTCTTCTGTGACTCCCTCATGACCCAAATCTTTCATAAGCTACCTCTTCTCTGATCTGACTCATCTATGACTCGATGACCTCTTGTATGACCTGACATTTACATGACCCTTCTGTGACTCTTTTATGAACCAACTCTTCTATGATCCCTAGATCACCTGAATCTTCTATACACCTTCTGTGACTGAATTCTTCTGTAAACAACTCCTCTATGACCTGCCTCTTATATCAACCCACTCTTCTATGACCCCTCCATGACCTGAATCCTCTATGATCTGTGCCATCTATGACCCAACTCTCCTAAAACCCAAGCCTTCTATGAGCCAAACCTTCTGCGACCCAACTGTTTTCTCATCCTTCTACGGCTTTGTATGACGTGACCTACGGCTTTGTGACTTGACTCCTCTATGACCCACATAAACTGTGACTGAACTCTTCTATGAACTTTCTATGACTGAAGTCTTCAGTTACTGCTGTGTGAATCGACTCTTCCATCTCTTATATGACCAGACCCTCTGTGACTCAGCCTTCTACGACCCAATCTTTCTCTGACCTGCTTTGACCTGACTGTTCTCTGACTCTTTGGTGATGCGACTTGCTATGACCCAAGACTTCTATGATTCTCCTGTGACCTGACTCTACTATGACATGAATCATCTATGCTGAGAACACTTCTATGATCAGACACAGCTATGACCAGACTCTTCTATGAGCCGACTCTTCTGCGACCCAGCCCTTCCATGATCCACCTGGTCTATGAACCAAACCCTGCTATTAACTGACCCTTCTACGACCAGACCCTCTATGATCTGACTCCTCTCTGAGTTCTTTATGACCCAATTCTTACATGAGATGCCTCTTTTGTGGCCCAACTCTTCTATGACTCAACCCTTCTATGACCCGACATTTCTATGACATGACATTTCTGTGACTCAACTCTTCTATGACCCAACTCTTCTAAAACCCGAGCCTTCTCTGAACCAAGCTTTCTACGATCCAGCTCTACTCTGACCCTTCTATGGCTTTCTATGACCCAGCTCCTCTCTGATCCAGATATTCTGTCACCAAAACCTTCTATGAGCAATGCTTACATGACCAGACACGTATATTACCAGACTTTTCCAGGGCCTGACTCTTCTGTAACACTATGGCCCAATTATTCTATGACGCTTCAGGACCTGAGTCTTCTATGGTTCTTCTATGACTCATCTATGACCTGACCCTTCTCTGATCTGACCCTTCTATGACCATTCTCTGACTAAACCCTTCTAAAATTCAACAGAACTCTCACACTTCTATGACTTGACTCTTCTGAGGACCACTTTGTGACCTGACACCTCCGCAACCTGAGACTTCTATGACCCAACACGGCTATGAGAATCCTATGACCAAACACTTCTATGAACCTTCTAAAATGGAACTCCTTTATCACTTTTGTATGATGGGACTATTCTCTGACCTGACTTCTCACACCAAAGTTTCTGTCACTCTTCTATGACTGTGCACTTTTATGACCCTGCCCATCTATGACCCAACCCTTGTAGAACTCCATGGAGCTGTGTGAGAGCCCTGACTTCTCACAGAACTCCATGGGCCTGTGTTTAGAATTAAATGGAATAACTGCTCCCAATTTAATTCAGCAATGTGAGAATGTTCATGACACCAGCATCATTGTAGCCACATCCAGATCCACCTGCAGGGTCTGGGGGTCAGGGCTTGGCCATTCTGCTTCACCAGGCAAACCCAGGCTTTTCTCAGCATCACAGCTGCCTGCACAGTGCCTTTGCCTGCCTGCAATCATGGCCTCCAATCATCAGCCCTAACGAGTCCCTGGGGAGGCTTTGTCAGGAGCAATCCTCACTGAGACCAATTAATACTTCAAGACACTCTGAGTTCTGGTTTTGACTTCTTGAGATGTTTCTTCAGTCTCTTCTAAGGAGCTGAGATTCCAGGACTCATCAGCAAATCCACCCTGGGTCTCATTAAAATACAGAAAGCCTTAATGAGCTCTTTCTCTGCCTGGAGATTTCTTCAGGTCTTCAAGCCTTGTACAGCTCCATAGAGTAATTTTCCGGTGTAGTTAAAGAGGAAGATTTCAAAGTGCACCTAAGAAATATACATTCAGCTCCGAGAACAGATAACAGAAACATGGGCATTGATGCTGAGTGCCACCTCAGGAGGTCTGGGCAGCATGGAAAAGCATCCTTTGAGGTCTGACCATGAGTGGACAGCCCTGATCCTCACCTCCCCAACCTCACCATTTCTGGCAGTGACCCCATGGGACTTGCATCCCTTTTCCAGAGAAAGGGCTGCCTTGGGCTGCTCCTCTGCTGCTGAGCTGGGCTGGGCTCCTGGCACGGAGGGAGCTGGTGGCAAGTGGGCAGCGCTACAAAGAGCCATCTCTGGGCAGGAGCAGCTCCTCTGCAAAGCCCAGCAGGGCTGAGGGCACTGCCTGCAGGCAGCGAGGGCAGAGGAGGGAGGCACAGAGAGGGGAAAGGCAGGGTGGGGTGGGAGGAAAGAGGAGGCTTCATTTGGAGAAAATCTTCACAGCCCTTCTCCAGGTGAGTCTCTGGGTGCAGGACAATGCAGGTGCTGTTCCTGGAGGGATCTCCTAAAGCCAACACAGCCACAGCCTGTGGGATCTGTCAGGAGGGCTCTTGCTGTTTCTCCAGCAGAGAGAAAAACAGAGTCAGTGCTCAGCCTGCCCGGGGAGTTCCATGTGGAGGGACAGAGAGAAGGTATGGGGGGAAGAAGCACCTCCTGGCAGGAGAGGGTCTTTCTGCTTTCAGGAGGTGCTGTGTGAGTCAGGGCTGCTCACAGCTCCAAATGCCTTCAGGATATTTCTAAGAGGACATTTTAAAGGGAAGATCAGGGCAGAGATTACATTAAAGATAAGGAACTTCACTGAGTTTGCCTTTTCACTTTCCTGCCCTTGGGGAATTTCAGTGGAAAAGTGGAAAAATAAAGGCTGTCATGATTGAACAAATCAGTGAGACTCCTGAGCTGTGTCCTTGAGGGGTCAGTAGGTCTGATAGGAGCCTCCTAAAGTGTCTCCAGCTGCTCCTGTTCCCTCGGACACCACCAGCATCACCTCTGCTGGACCCACCAGGCTCAGTCTGTGCTGTCCTTTTCTGCTTATAAACAAGACCCTGTGCCCAGCTTTACCCGGCAAACAGGCAGGTTTGTGTAGGGCTGGGGGAGAGCAGAGAGGGTCAGATGGGGTCTGTGAGCACTGACAGGGAGAAGGTATGGGACAGGGAAACACCTCCCAGGAGGAAAATCTCCATCAGAAGGCATTGGATCATGGAATGAGAGGGGAATTCATACAGAGATGTTGTGGGAGGGAGAATTCAGAGAGCTCTGTGTGCTCCCCTCCAGGGCAGCCCCTTCCTCTGAGCAAGCCCCCTGCCTCCTCTCCCACCCAGCAAAGCCTCTGCCCTCAGGGCTCTGGGCTCCAGGGCTGAACCCCCTCCTCTGCAGCCACAGCTCCAGTGCCCTCTCCAGAGCACAGGGGCTGAGAGCAACTGCCCGGCAAGGTTGGTGTCTGGGAGGGGGTGAGCACAGCTGGGGAAGGGGAACACTGTCTGTGTGCCCGGCTGCCTCTGCCCTGGCCTCTCGCAGCCAGACCCTCACTCTCTTTCTCCCTCTTTCTCCCCTTGTCTCTGTTCTTGCTGTTGTTCTCTCATTCTCACTGCCAGGCTCTCTGGGGATGGGAGTTGCAGCTGTACAGTCCCCCACTGCCCTGGTGGCTCCTTTCCTGCCGTTGTGTCCATGGGAACCCGTGTCCCAGCTTTGCTCTGAGCTGTGAGGCTGTGGGCAATGCAGTCAGTGGGGCTGGGAAGGAGCTGAATCTCCTGTAATCAAATGCCATCCTGAGGAAATTTGTCTCTCCTTGAGGTTTCCTTCCAAGCTCTGAGCTTCCCTCCATTATGCAAATGTTTACCACAGCATCTTGGTGTTACCTGAAAGACTCATGGAGAGATGCAGAGATGCTGCAAGAGAGAAACTGTTGTTGGGTGTGTGAAAAGAGCCGTGTGTGCCCTGGGCTGAAAGTGGGGTGCTCAGACCTTAGGAAAGGGTGAAGCATTGAGTGGTGTGAAGTAGATTCCTCTGCTCTCAGCTGGGCCTGGTGTTTTTTTCAGAGGAACATGGGAGTGTGATCCCCCTCTGTGTCAGAAAGGTGAAATCGCAGGGCAGCTGAGACCAAGAGTGAGGTACAGAGCAGCTCCTCTCCCTCTGCACTGAGCCACAGGCAATGGTCTCACCTTGCAGGACTCCCTCTCTTCTCCCGGAGTGCAGCAGAGATGCTGAGAGGTTCTGACAGCCAAAAGCACTGTGCAGTGCTGATGCTGTGAGGCTCTTCTGCACCAGGAGCAGTTCCCCAGGACAAAGCTGATCCCCAGCAGTGTCCCCTGTCCCCACCGTCCCCATGACCCCCTGCTGCAGAGCAGGGCTGACTCCTCGCAGCCAGCGGGCAGAGGCACTGCTCCTCCCGGCACATTCAGCCGGCACCGAGCAGGGCTGCAGGCACGGAGCTGAAGGAAGGGCTGCGAGAAAAGGGACAGTGTGTGAGCAGCAGGAGAGGGGAATGAGAAATGGCTTTGATTTTGCTCAGAGACATCTCCCCTAATTTGTCACTCTCCTTTCATCCTGTGACAGTGCCCCATGTCCAGAGGCAGCCGATGTCCAACAGCAGCTCCATCACCCAGTTCCTCCTCCTGGCATTCGCAGACACACGGGAGCTGCAGCTCTTGCACTTCTGGCTCTTCCTGGGCATCTACCTGGCTGCCCTCCTGGGCAACGGCTTCATCTTCACCACCATCACCTGTGACCACCATCTCCACACCCCCATGTACTTCTTCCTCCTCAATCTCTCTGTTCTTGACCTGGGATTCATCTCCACCACTCTCCCCAAAGCCATGGTCAATTCCCTCTGGGACAAAAGGACCATCTCCTACTCAGGATGTGTTGCCCAAGTCTTTCTATTTATCTTCTTTTTTACTGCAGAGTATTCTCTTCTCACCATCATGTCCTACGACCGCTACGTTGCCATCTGCAAACCCCTGCACTACGGGACCCTCCTGGGCAGCAGAGCTTGTGTCCACATGGCAGCAGCTGCCTGGGGCGCTGGGTTTCTCTATGCTCTGCTGCACACGGCCAATACATTTTCCCTGCCCCTCTGCCAGGGCAATGCTGTGGACCAGTTCTTCTGTGAAATCCCCCAGATCCTCAAGCTCTCCTGCTCACACTCTGACCTCAGGGAGGTTGGGCTTCTTGATGTTAGTGTGTGTTTATTTTTTGGCTGTTTTGTTTTCATTGTGGTGTCCTATGTGCAGATCTTCAGGGCAGTGCTGAGGATCCCCTCGGATCAGGGACGGCACAAAGCCTTTTCCATGTGCCTCCCTCACCTGGCCGTGGTCTCCCTCTTTATCAGCACTGCAGCGTTTGCCTACCTGAAGCCCCCCTCCATCTCTTCTCCACCCTTGGACCTTGTTGTGTCAGTTCTGTACTCAGTGGTGCCTCCAGCACTGAATCCCCTCATCTACAGCTTGAGGAACCAGCAGCTCAAGGATGCAGTGTGGAAACTGATAACTGGATGGTTCTCTGAAGCAATGAACTGCTCATCACCTTCTTCATAGCAGTTATCCTGCAACTCACAGCAGGATCAGACAGGCCTCTGTATTTCTTGTTGGTGTTGCTAGTTTATTGGGATAATCTTGTCATCCTGTCTATAATTCACTGTCTTCTTCTTTTTACTTTTCTTACTGATTGTCTGTGTAAATGAGGAGCTCTGCTCTCTGTGTGTTTCAACAAAATAAAGGAATATTCAATGACTTTTGTTTCCTGATATCTTTTCTTCAAGTCATTTTTGGAGCTGCAAGGTCAATTCCTGTGGGCATGGATGGAGAGAAAGAGTCCCAGCACGGCAGCACTGCCAGACACCAGCGCTTGATCTCCCAGAGCTGTTGTCTCTCCCTTCCACACTCTCCTCCTCACCCCTTGCCTTGCTGGAAGGCCTGAGGGCTCTGAGCTTGGTCACAGCGGTGCTGCGAGGCAGTGCTGTGCCCGCAGGCAGGGACGGGCAGTGGGCACTTGTGGGACAGAGCTGCCTCCAGAACAGCCTTTCCAGAAAGAGAGGGGATCTCCTCAGGGCAGGGCATGAAGGTTTAGGGCTTCTGCTTAAGTTTCTCTTAAGAACGTGACCAAGGAAGTGACTCAGAGATGAAAACACCAGTGTCCAGCTCAAGAGTTCTGGTGTGTGAGGCTGGGACAGGCTGCAGAGCACTTGCTCTTCTCCAGGGACATCTCTTTCCCCAGGAGAGCGTCTCCAGGCTGGCCTGGCTGCCAGTCCTGGTTCCCTCTCTGTGCAGCCCACAAGGCCACTTTTATGACCCAGCTTTCTCGGTTTGGGCCCTTCTGTGTCCTGACCCTCACATGACCCAACTCTTTCATGAATATTTTATAACCTGACTCTCCTGTCACCCTTCTGTGATGCGACTCTTTAAAGACCCAACTCTTGAATTATTCGACTTTTCTATACCTCTACTCTGAATTGACTCTTGTGTGACCCAACTCTTCTATCACTCTTCTGTGAGCCTGCTCTTCTATAATCCCACTTTTCTATCACCTTTCTTTGACCCAACTCTTCTATGATCCTTTTCTTCTATGACTCAGTTCTTCTACGACCCGACTCTTCTGTGACCCTTCTGTGACCTGACACTTCTATCACCTAACAGTACTATGACCCAGCTCTTCTCTGACCCAACACTTCTATGATCTGACCATTCTACCACCCTTCTATGACCTGACCCTTGTACGACTCTACACCTCTATGACCCTTCTATGAAACATTATCTATGACGCTACTCTTCAATGACCTCATTTTTCTATTACTCTTCTATGACACGACACCTTCTATCAGCCAACTCTTCTATAACAATTCTATACCCTGAGTCTTCTTCAGTCCCTCTGTCACATGACCCTTCAATGACCCAACTCTTCTATGACTCTTCTATGACCTCTACACACCTCTGACCTGACCCTTCCATGACCCGACTCTTCCATTACACTTTAATGACCCAGCTCCTAAATATTCTATGACCCCACACTTCTATGACTCTTCTGTGACCTGACACTTCTAGGACCATTCAGTGACCACCCCCTTCTGTGACCTGAACCTTCCATGACATGACTGTTCTCTGACCCTTCTATAACCCAACCCTCGTATCACCCGACTCATCCATGACCCTTCTAAGACCCAACTCTTCTATTTCCTGACTCTTCTACAGTCTTTCTCTGACCCAAATCTTCTATGATTTTTCTATGGCCCCGACCCTCCTGGGATCCGACTCTCCTTCGATCTTTCTATGAAACTGCTATGACACGACTCTTCTATGACCCAGTTCTTTTATGACCCACGTCTTCTTTGACCCCAGCATTCTATGACCCGACCTTTCTATGGGATCTCATAGTCAATGAGCCAACCAGGTGCCTTCTGCTGGCCTGTCAGAGACACTGCCAGATGTGAGCTTCAAAGCACAAATCCCAGCCATGGGTCAAGGGCTGACCTCTCTGCTGCTTCAGAAATCGGTGACCTCACAGTCTCTTTCCCAGCCATGTTCCTGCTGTTGGCCTGTTCCCTCCAGAGGGAGAGGTGACTTCACAGCCCCCTTCATGGCCTGTGCCTTCCTACTGGGTGATGGGTTCTTGAGACACACTGGGCCACATGACACGTTGTCCACCCAAAGGAATGGCAGGAAGATGTGCCAGGGGAGGTTTAAGTTTGATATCAGAAGAAGGTCCCTTCACACTCAGGACATCCTCTTTCAGCTGAAAGAGGGGACATTGAGATGAGACCTCAGGAAGAACCATTTCCCTGTGAGGGTGGGGAGGCACTGGCTCAGGTTGCCCAGAGAAGTGGTGGCTGCCCCATACCTGAAGGTGTTCAAGGTCAGGTTGGATGGGGCTTGGAGCCACCTGATCCAGTGGGAGGTGTCCCTGCCCACGGCAGGGAGGTGGAACAGAATGGCCATGAGGTCTCTTGCAGCCCAAACCATCCCATGATTCCACAATCCCATACACCATGTCCAAAGTAATTCAGTTCCTCAAATATATACAAAACCCCACCCCACCACACAATTCACGCTGTGCCTGATCAAATGCTACAAAACGCATTTTATTTTTAGCACAGTCCATCATAAACTACACAGTGGGAACTGTTCCCATATCCACAAGGCCTGGAAATCAGCTGGGGGTTCACTGCAGGCGACGGAGGTAGAAGCGGAGAGACTGCAGCAGCTCTGAGACACACTCATTGAGTGTGTCTGTAGCAGCGTCACGGCCAGCTGGGCTCTGGCTTCTGCTAGTGATCCGCCTGCGCAGGTAGTAGCGCTGCTGTGGGAAGCGTCTGCAGGGCCTTCCCATGAGCGTCCACCTGCACACGTGATTGGAAGGGCTAAGGACGAGCTCCTCATCCATGTCATCTGCCTGCCCTGAGATCAGCAGGCGCTCCAACGGCTGCCGGCAGACGGGGCAGGTGTTGCTCATCGTGGCCCAACGCTGGATACACCCAAAGCAGAAGCTGTGCAGGCAGTAGGCCACGTAGGTGGCATTTGTAACCCCTTGCAGGCAGATGGGGCACTGGGAGCCTTCTGCTGCCTCCACCGGCCCTGCCTGGGGCCGCTGGCTCCTGCCGCCATCCCTCACAGCAGAGCTTCTCTCCGCGCTGGCTCCATCGGTGCCCGATGCTGAGTCCTGCCAAGAGAGACGTGCAAAGTGTTAGAGCGTGTCTGGCAGAGGCACTCGGGCATCCAGCCCAGCGCAGGATGCACAGGGAGCAGAACTGTTGGAGGCACAGCATCCCGGAGCTGCCACCTCCCAGCTGCCCGGGCAGAGGGGACAGCGGTCATCCAGCTCCGTGGCCACGCTGTCCCCATGCTGCGGCGGCTGTGGGAGCTGGTGCTGGAGCAGCGGGTGATGCACAAGAAAAGGAAGAGAGGCCACAAGCATTGGGTGGCCCAGGGAGGGCAGGAAGGGATGGCCAGGTCCTTCCAGAAGGAAACCCTCCCAGCTCCCCAGGGGGAGGTGTCCCCTCCCAGCTCACCTCTGCTGCTGCGAGCTGCAAGGCCCTGGGTGCCACGGCTGCCTGAGGCTGGCAGGGTGCGGAAAATCCTCCAGCGTTTTCAGTCTCTGGCCTTTCCTCTTCCAACAGACGAGGCAGCCTTTGAGGAACCCCTGCTGCTGGTTCCGGTGATGATTCCTCCCCTGCAACTTCCTCCTGCTGCTCTGTCCTAGGGCCTGTTGCTCTTTGCTCAGGACAGACTCTACGCTTCTTTATGCGGGAGTAGATCCACCAGCAGCCAAGAAGTCCCACCGCTGCAGGTACAGCACAGCCCAGAACATGGCGCAAGGATAAAGGCATTTTGCAGAGCCTCAGCTGATCCCTAGAAGGAGAAACAGAAACCATGGTCAAATGGTCACAGAGAAGTTAACAGGAAGGCTGAGGTTCCATAAATGCCTTCAGGTGGCGTGAAGGAATGCCTGCAGCAAGACGCCCAAGGATGGACAGGCCTGTCCTCAAGACCAGCACATAGAACACTTCTGAACCAGAGGTGATCAGCTGGGACAATCCAGACCCAGTGTGGAGCGCTGGATGCCCCAGGGCCATTTCCCAGCACGCAGGGCCCCGTGCAGCCCCACACCAAACCCAGAGCTGAGCCAGGGCAGAGCTCACACCCTGGAGGTGCTCGTCCTGTGCCACCAGGCACTGCCTCTGCCTTCTGGCATGGCCGGAATCCGGTCTAAGGGTCCCACCTGGATCAAGGCACGGCTGGAGAGCTGCAGCTGGGACTGGAGACTTTCCCAGCTTGCTCACGTGTACCCACAGTGGGTCATGATGAGATTAGGACACCAAGGGGAGAGCAGGGGTCAATCAGCTCTCCCAGTCTGTGTCCTGACTGCATTGATGGAAGACTTCTGACAAGGACCAGGGAGATGAGTACAAGAAGGAATGTACACGCTTGCCTCCCTTCAAAAGAAAGAAACAAATAAAACACTAAGGAAGGTCAGCTTCATCTCCTGGATCACATCAGGTTCCCAGCACAGCTTGAAGCCTCCCTGTTTCTCCGGCCAGGACAAACAACCCTCAGTGGACACATCCTTCTAAGCTCAGGCATGTTTGCAGCACGACGTACTCAAGGAAGCCAGAGAATTCCCTCTCAACATGCAAGAAGTGAGTTTGGCAAACACTTGGCTCCAGATGCTCAGGGCTCCCTACACTCAGGAAGGTCCATTCAGGGGTCCGGACTCTTCAAGGCTCCACCAAAAGAGAAACCAGGACGACGCCCAAGTGTTTGAGGCCCCGTGCTCTGCAGGGACAGACCTGACCGTGCTGCCTTTCCCTCCCTCCTCTGCCTCCCGGCTGGAGAGATTATGATGCCAAACCAAAAAGCAGTGGAAAATCCAGGTTAGAATTAAGGACTGTACTGAAAGATCCCAGAGCAAACAAGCAGGGAGATAAATTGGAAGGGAGCTTCAGCATCCAGGCCAGGATGGCTCCCTGCACAGCCTGGAGTCAGCGATACAGCATTCAGAAACAAATCTGGTCGGGGTGAAGGAGCACAGAGCAGGGCTGGCACAGTTACAACCAAAACAGGAACCCGCCTAGGGCTGGGAACGTCTCCATGTGGAAAAGTCACCAGGAGCACAGGCTTCCAGGTCCTTGGAGGCACCAGAGCAGATGACGGCAGAACCCTCAAGAACTGGAGCCCGGTGTTCAGGGCCCCGTTGGACGGGGCCTTGGGCAGCCTGAGTCAGTGGGACGTGTGCCTGCCCATCACAGGGGGTGGATTTT
>NW_026527754.1:88478-99518 GCF_017976375.1 Cuculus canorus
CAGAGGAGCAGCCCAGGGCAGCCCTTTCTCTGGAAAACAGATGCAAGTCCCATGGGGTCACTGCCAGAAATGCTGGGGTTGGGGAGGTGAGGATCAGCGCTGTCCATGCAGGGTCAGACCTCAAGGGATGCTTTTCCATGTTACCCAGACCTCCTGAGATGGCACTCGGTATCAATGCCAATGTTTCCGTTATCTGTTGTAGAAGCTGAATATATATTTCTTAGGTGCACTTTGAAATCTTCCTCTTTAACTACACCGGGAAATGACTCCAAGGAGCTGTACAAGGCTTGAAGATCTGAAGAAATCTCCAGGCAGAGAAAGAGCTCATTAAGGCTTTCTGTATTTTAATGAGACCCAGGGTGGATTTGCTGATGAGTCCTGGAATCTCAGCTCCTTAGAAGAGACTGAAGAAACATCTCAAGAAGTCAAAACCAGAACTCAGAGTAACTTGAAGTCTTAATTGGTCTCATTGAGGATTGTTCCTGACAAAGCCTCCCCAGGGACTCGTTAGAGCTCAGAATTGGAGGCCATGATTGCAGGCAGGCAAAGGTGCTGTGCAGGCAGCTGTGATGCTGAGGAAAGCCTGGGTTTGCCTGGAGAAGCAGAATGGCCAAGCCCTGACCCCCAGCCCTGGGCAGGCAGATCTGGCTTTGGCTACAATGACATTGGTGTCATGAACATTCCACATTGCCGAATTAAATTGGGAGCAGCTATTTCATGTAATTCCAAATACAGGCCTGTAGAGTTAAGGGATATGCCAAGGCTCTCACATATCTCCATGGAGTTGTAGAAGAGTTGGGTCATAGGTGGGCAGGGTCATAAAAGTGCTTCAGTCATAGAAGAGTGACAGAAAACTTTGGTGTTAGAAGTCAGGTCAGAGAAGAGTCCCGTCATACAAGAGTGATAAAGGAGTTCCATTTTAGAGGGTTGGTAGAAGTGTTTGGTCATAGAATTCTCACAGCAGTGTTGGGTCATAGAAGTCTCAGGTTGTGGAGGTTTCAGGTCACAAAGTGGTCCTCAGAAGAGTCAATTCATAGAAGTGTGAGAGTTTTGTTGAATTTTAGAAGGGTTTAGTCAGAGAATGGTCATAGAAGGGTCAGTCAGAGAAGGGTCAGGTCATAGACGAGTCATAGAAGAAACACAGAAGACTCAGGTCCTGAAGGGTCATAGAATAATTGGGCCATACTGTTACAAAAGAGTCAGACCATGGAAAAGTCAGGTAATATACGTTTCCGGTCATGTAAGGTTTGGTAATAGAAGGGTTTGGTCACAGAATATCTGGATCAGAGAGGAGCTGGGTCATAGAAAGCCGTAGAAGATTCAGACTAGAACTGGATCATAGAAAGCCGTAGAAGGTTCAGAGAAGGCTCGGGTTTTAGAAGAGTTGGGTCATAGAAGAGTTGAGTTACAGAAATGTCATGTCATAGAAATGTCGGGTCATAGAAGAGTTGAGTTATAGAAGAGTTGGGCCACAGAAGAGGCGTCTCATGTAAGAGTCAGGTCATAGAGGGTCTGGTCATAGAAGGGTCAGTTAATAGCAGGGTTTGGTTCCTACACTTGGTGGGTCATGGAAGGGTTGGGTCGCAGAAGAGTCGGCTCATAGAAGAGTCTGGTCATAGTTGTGTCTGATCATAGAAGTGTTCTCAGCATCGATGATTCATGTCATAGTAGAGTCAGGTCACAGGAGAATCATAGAAGTCTTGGGTCATAGAAAGTCGCATCACCAAAGAGTCAGAGAACAGTCAGGTCAAAGCAGGTCAGAGAAAGATTGGGTCATAGAAGGCTGAGTCATAGAGGGCCTGGTCATCTAAGAGATGGGTCATGGAAGAGTCGATTCACACAGCAGTAACTGAAGAGTTCAGTCACAGAAATTTCATAGAAGAGTTCAGTCACAGTTCATGCGGGTCATAGAGGAGTCAAGTCACAACGCCGTAGGTCACGTCATACAAAGCCGTAGAAGGATCAGAGAATAGTTGGGTCGCAGAAGGTTTGGCTCATAGAAGGCTTGGGTTTTAGGAGAGTTGGGTCATAGAAGGCACAGATCATAGAGGATTCGGATCATAGAGGGGTCATAGAAGAGTGGGTTGATATAAGAGGCAGGTCATAGAGGAGTTCTTTACAGAAGAATTCAGTCCCAGGAAGTTTATAGAAGATTCAGGTGATGTAGGAGTCATAGAAGAGTTGGGTCATAAAAGAGTTACAGAAGGGTCATGTAAATGTCAGGTCATACAAGAGGTCATCCAGTCATAGATGGGTCAGATCAGAGAAGAGGTGGCTTATATAAGATTTGGGTCATGGGCGAGTCAGAGAAGAGCTGGGTCACAGAAGAGCTGAGACATAGAGAGTCGAGTCATAGAAATATTGGACCATAGGAGGATGATGAGACACAATGTGATCAAGGAAAATCCAGTCACCTTCTCTTTCTGACATCCACAAATAGGATCCGAGTGGACAAGGTCTGTGACTCAGTCTTTATTTTCCTTCCTCATCATTTTGGCTCATCAAATTGGCCATTTCTGAGAAGGACATAAAATACTGTTTCTCCTTTAACTGTTCCTGAAAGAGCAAACACTCATGATGGGGCTCTTGAATTGCCTTTAAAGCTGAGACTGGGTTTTGGTCTGGGCACTTGTGATGCTTAAAGAATGCTGTCCTTGAAGACCATCTGTCTTGAGCTCTGTGACCATGTCCCAGCTCTGTCTCCCCCAGGAACAGCTCCAGCTCCTCCTGCCTGTGCCCCTGGCTGAGAGCATTGCTGCACTGGGGCTGCAGCCCTGCAGCTGTGGCACCAGGCAGCTCATCCCTGCCACGAGGAAACCTGGGACCAAGCATCCAAGACCACCTGTGAGCAAAGGCTTTGCCTGGAACAGAGTCGTGGCTGGGACAGAAGAGAGCTGAATGTCTTTCCAGCCCCAGGTCTAAGGATCCAGGCTGAAATGCCTGAATTCACTCAACGGAACAGATCCTCCAGCTTGGAGAAATGAGGTCATTCCCTGTCACCTGCCTAGGGTCCCTTTTAGTGAGAGGGTGAAAAAGAAGTGATTCTCGTCCCCAGCTATTTTTCTCAGAGGAGCAATGACACTGCATTCAAGCACAGAAGAATTTGGGTTTGGAGAGAGCTCTGAGCATCCTCTTGTCTCACTCGCCTGCGCAAGGCAGGCTGGACCAGATGAAGATGGTCAAGGCCTCCATCCAGCTTTGCACCATCCACAAAGCAGCTGAAAGTGTGCTCCATCACATCATACACGGTGGTAATAGAGACATTTGACAGTGCTGGCTCAGGTGCTGGTCACTGGGGGATGCCACAAGTAACTGGCTGCATGAAGGACTTTGCACCACTGATGACATCTGGGATTGGTTGTTCAGCCAACTTCCCACTCAGGGTCACTTCTTCAGCCCAGGCAGCCCCACTCTGGCTATGAGGACACCACAGAAGACCATGTCTAAGGCCTTGCAGAATTCCATCTACACAACATGCCCTTCTTTCCTTTCCCATTTTGGTTCAGAAACACATTTCTTGTCATTCGAGGGCCTGGAAATGGCTGCAGGGCGTGTGCCACACCCCTATAGGGTCCAGGCTAGCGTGACCTGCCTGTTATTCTCCCAGTTCTCATTCCTGCTTTTCCCAAAGACGGGTTTGACATCTGCCTTTTCCAAGGACCCCAGAACCTCTCTGCTTGCTCTGGCACTTTTGAGAGCACAATCCGGAATCACGGACCAAGGTGACGTAGCAGACAGGAACGCTTGCACTGGGCCTGTCCAAGGCAGCTGAGATGAATCTCCCTGAGCGAGTGGAGTTTGTTCCTGGAGTCACACACAGAAATGTGAGGGTTCTATCAGGAGTCCCCATCTGGCTGCCCTTGTGCACTCCTAACGTACCCAGGGATGTTCGCTGACAAGGTCTTTCCTTTTCACACTCAGAGGCACTTCAGGAGTCACAGTGTCTCTCTGGCTTCTGGTTGTCACCCCCATAGGATGAGAGGCACCTCAGCCCTGCAGCGCGTCACCCCGATCTGCATTTCTCTGCGATGCCCCATGTCATGAGAAATGGACACAGGGAGCTCCGTTCATGGAAGCACAGCCAAGTGCTGCATTCAGGCTGTTTCCCATGGGATATTACTTTCCATGTGAAGTAACCTCAAGGAAATAGCATTCCCACAGGCCCTCATGGAACCCAAGGAACACTTGGCCTCAAGTCTGGTCTCACTGGGGTTCATCTCACTTCACCCAAGCTGGGATGAGAGACCATTGCTGGCCATGATGGTTGTGAGGGGCTACTCCAGGATGACTGCCCCGTGGCAGGTTCTCCAGGGCGTCGAACGCACATGGGCACAGAGCAGACCCTGCCCTGCTGCTCCTTCAGGTTTCTCCCAGGAAGCCTGGTTGGAGTAGCCTGCCCCAACCCTGCACAGCCACACTGTTGATCTGTACACTGGAGCTTCCATCTGTGGGCAATTGCTTCACAATGCTCTTGAAAGAATCTTTGGAAGAAGGCCTAAGCCTTCACGCCCTGCCCTGAGGAGATGCCCATGCTTTATGGCAAGGCACGGGGTGGGAAAGAGGGTGTGGAACTGGAAAGAGAACAGCTCTGGAAGATCAAGCATTGGTGCTGCCTGGCAGTGCTGCCGTGCCGGGACACTTCCTCTCCAACCATGCACACGGAAACTGTCCCTGCAGCTCCAAAAGACCTTTGGACAAAGGGGCTCAGGAGAAAAAAAAAAGCAAACCACAAAAGCAGCAGTAATTGAAGGGCCTTTTATTTTGTGTAAACATACAGGGAGGATGGCTCCTCATTTAGACACCCACCTGGTCACAGAAGAAAAACAAATGGTGAATTAAAATGGAAATGACTACCTTATCTGCCGCGATTAAGAGACGGGACGCAGCTTGATGCAAGCAAATGTCGTCTTTATTGTGCAGCTAACTTATATTTATACAGCTTTATTACAGCTAATTTAGGCTCATACATATTACAAAAAGCAAGCTCAGTATTGGCTAATACAAAAGGGTCTTCTGCGTCACTTAACGACAATTTCCTGCCATTCAACAATAAGTACCCGCGATCAAGCCCGCAATATTTGTTAAAGTTCTTATCTCACTCCCTCCCAGGGCCTGTGGCGGACAGGCTCCAGCGCGTCTGTCTTTATCAACTGATCTGTGCTGGGGGTTTTCCTGAAGCAACCCCCAGCTGTTGCAACATCTCCCCCTTCCTGTTGCACAACAAGAATCTTTTTCATAGATCGCGCTACCAACCTTTGCAAACATTGTAATAAACATGGCAATAAAAGTAATAACAAGACAAAAACACCTAAAGCATATACGACCATTTTTACAAGGCTTCTCAACCACCCTGGAAGTCCCCATCCTTCAAAGGGTTTATCTAACCAGTCCCAACTACCACTCTGTTGTAATTTGGAGACTCCAGTCTTAAGCTGTTGAATGCTCGCATGAATAGATTCCGAGTGGTCGGAAAGATTCATGCCAACACGTACCTTCAAAATCCTCACAACCATGTCCCTGTGCTAAAAGCAAAAATCTCTTGCAACTCTATTTTGTAACGTAACATGCCTAACACTATTAACATCCGCTAACAAGCCAGTCAAAGCCATTGAAGTAGCTTTAGTCTGCTTACTCAACCAACATCCCAAATTTGTCAGCTTTGTCAAGGCTGCTGCAGTTGCTACCCCAGGAGCTAATGCCGAGGCAGCTACAATTTCTCCAGGTTCCCAGAAAGGTGACTGTACTCTTACAGTCAGCCCCAAAGTGATGCATAGATCATTTATTTTGTTTACTTCGTTTCTTGTTATAAATCATAGTGAGATTGGGAGTTAGTAACGTAAGCCATCCAAGGCTACATAGCCTGCAATTAAATTTTGACAATATTCCTCTGCACACTTTAACTCCATTAATCAGACAAAAATTTTCTACATGCAAAGCAACTGGAAAAGAAAAAGAACGTGATACTTTAGGAAAGATATGACTATACAAGGCTGTTTCGTTTCTATGCACAGGTAAACTAGCATTTACATTCTGACCATTTTGAGTGATTTTATAGGTACAATTATACATTACACAAGCATCCATTATTACTGACCTATTTCGCTGGAACCTATCTTGGACCGCTGTCTGTAATGACAAACAAAACATAACCTCTTCCTGTCATTTTTAGCTCAACAGGTCCTTCCCATTCGCCTGAGTCCCGGTCTTTGTGTAGTACTTTGATACCTTGCTGGTCCTGGTTATTCAGTCCTGACTCTAGGATCGGTGATGGATTACACTAGGAAGACTAGTTCTATTTCCAGTTAAATGTAAAAAGTTCAAAAGTTCAACACATAAGTCGCCTTTGCAATTCTTTCACTAGGAGGTAATATTTCTCCCTTTTTTTTTTCTTTTTTTTTCCTTTCAGTTTGAGGAGCCTTACTTTTAAAAGGTACTAATTGTGCTGTTAGACCAAATGCCTGACCATCAAGTCGACTATGAGCTTTTCTCTGAGTAATGGCTTTTCCAATTTTGCTCAAAGTTTGTTGTGCATCACTCTTAAAAGTAAGAGGTGCTGTTAAAGCCATGTCCTCCCTTAAGAAGATCAAATAATGGACTTAGTTCTGCATTAGTTATACCCAAAGAAGGTTTAACTCGATTGATTGTTCCTTGGAGCTTTTGTAAATTGTTTTAACTACTATTTGTAATTTGCCTTGCAGGGGTTCAATTGTGGCATTCAAAACTTTCCACCCAAAACACTTCCAGGTTTGAATTCCCCCAGGTGCGACCTGAAGGCCTACTTTCTCTACCACAATCTTAGAAATGGTATTAATTGAGTAACACAACTGCTTTGGGTGATGTACACAGGTGGGAAAGGAATATAAACCATAACTTGTATTTGTCCAGTAAAAGCAGAATTAATAACACCAGGCTACACAAAAAGACCCTGCAAAGCGACACTCGAATGACCCACTAACCAAGCACTCAAACCCGTTACCAATAAGACCAAAAGCTTACAGCGAAACCTTCAATCCCTTATTATTGAGGAGGCTGTGGAGAAGATCCAAGCAGGAGCATTGACTGTTGTCACAGGTCTCCCCTGCACGCTGGGTTGCTGGTTTCCTTGGTTCTTTAATGTTAACGGTTTACCCCCTGGCTTCTTTTATCTGTTTTTACCTGTATGGAAATTCTCAAGGGTGCAAATGTATTAACTTTTCTATTCCTTTGCAGTTTTTTACTCTCAGAGGATACTCCTTTTGGACTCTTAAATCATGTCTTCATTAGTATCTGGCTAAAATTCCCTTTACGGTTGTCTGCACTAGGACCCAGCAGTTGCTGATCTGATAAGGGACACAGGAATGCAGAGTGTTCTTCATAAATTGTTACTCCCCTAGAGAGAGATAAGGACTCCCAAGCTGAAACAAAACAAAAAAACCTTGACTTTCAAACAAAATCAGGAGTATGGGGGGGAGTGCATACAGTAAATGAGTGCATACATGTGATAATTTTTCTCCTAACAGGGCAGATGCCACGGAAAATTTGAGAAAGTATCTATAGTGACATGAACATATGAAAGTTTTCCAAAGGCTGGAATATGAGTGACATCCATTTGCCATAAATCATTAGGTAATAAGCCCCTGGGGTTGATACCATATTGAGGGGCAGGTAATAATGGGGCACAGGAGGGACAGTTCTTAACTATTGATCGCGCTTGTTCTCGAGTAATACTACACATTTTTCTTAAAGTTCGAGCTGATAAATGATGTAATTCATGTAGGTGTGTGGCTTTGGATATGTTATATACTTGTGGTTTCGTCAGATTATCAGCTGCTTGATTACCTTGTGCCATAGGACCAGGCAGGTTAGAATGACTATGAATGTGTCCCACAAAAACTGGACAATCCCTTTGTAACAGCAGGGATTGTATAAGGCTCAAATGCTGTTGGATAAAAGTCATTTTAGAATTTATGATTGGTACTGTTTCAAGTATGTACAAGGCTTGCACAATGTATAGGCTATCCGTGATGATATTCAAAGGCTGAGCATATTTTAGTAAGGCTTGAGAGACAGCATATAACTCAGCCATTTGTGCAGATACGTCCTGTAACATCCAAACATAATGATTAGATGGTGCTAATAACACAGCACGACCATTTGAAGAACCATCAGTATACACAGTCAAAGCGTCTTTTAGAGGTGCTTGTTTTACAATCGTTGGGAAAACGACAGAATGGTGTGTGGTGAAGCTAAGTAATTTGTTCAATGGATATTTACGGGATATTTCCCCTGGAAAATTTGCGAGGGATAAAGCAAACTCATCCATCATGTTGAGCAGCCATGTAATTTGATCCGGTTTATAAGGCAGGACTATTTTAGCTGGTTCTTTTCCAAGATAAGTTATACTTAGTTTTCGCCCTTGTTTTACACACTCTGCAATTTTATGGGGATATGATTTTAGGGCAACATTTTGACTATGACGGCCATGGATCCAACAGAGGATTCCGTCTTGATACAATACCCCGGTGGGAGACAACTTAGTGGGAAGAATAAGTAATTCCCAAGGTTTAGTTAAATCAGCATAAGTCAATTTAGCATCTGCCATGGCCTTCTCAACTTTTGCCAAGGCTTGAGAGGCTTCTTTCGTCAATTTACGAGGAGAATTAGGATCAGGTTTTCCTTCCAATATTTTAAACAAAGGGCTAAGCTCTGAAGTGGTGAGTTTCAGGAATGGCCTTATCCAATTGATATCACCCAAAAGTTTCTGAAAATCATTTAAGGTTGTCAGGTGTTGTACTGAAAGGGCAATTTTTTGTGGTGCAAAATACTTAGGGTATAGCTGAAACCCCAAGTATTTAAAAGGAAAAGTTCGCTGTATTTTATCTTGGGCTATCTTCAGCCCGTTTCGTTCCAATTGTTGCTCCATATGGGAATAGGCCGCTACTAGTAATTCGACAGATTCAGCAGCCAACAAGATGTCATCCATATAGTGGATACAAATCAATGATGGAAAACACTGTCTCGTCTGTTTAAGACTTTTATCCACAAATTTCTGACATAATGTAGGACTATTAGCCATACCTTGAGGTAAAACTTCCCATTGATAGCGGTCCATAGGTTCGCTGTAATTAATAGAAGGAACACTAAAAGCAAATCTTTGGCAGTCATCAGGATTTAGCAATATGGTATGAAAACAGTCCTTTAAGTCTGTGATCAGCAAATGCCTGACACAGAATAACAAAAACATACATATTGGATGACCATCAAGTCGTCTATGGGCTTTTTTTTTTCTGAGCAATAGTTTTTTTCAATTTTGCTCAAAGTTTGTTGTGCATCACTCCTAAAAGTACGAGGTGCTGTTAAAGCCACGTCCTCCCTTAAGAAGATCAAATAATGGACTTAGTTCTGCATTAGTTATGCCCAAATAAGGTTTAACTCGATTGATTGTTTTTAGGAGCTTTTGTAAATTGTTTTAACTACTATTTGCAATTTGGATTGCTGGGGTTCAATTGTGGCATTCAAAATTTTCCACTCAAAATATTTCCAGGTTTGAATTTTTTCAGGTGCGACTTGAAGGCCTATGTTCTAATACAATCTTTGAAATGGTATTAATTGAGTAATACAACTGCTTTGGGTGATATACACAGGTGGGAAAGGAATATAAACCATAGCTTGTATTTGTCCAGTAAAATCAGAATTAATAACACCAGGTTACACAAAAAGACTTTGCAAAGTGACACTCGAATGACCTACTAACCAAAACACTTAAACCGTTACCAATAGGACCAAAAGCTTGGAGCAAAACCTTGTGTGCTTTTCAATCTCTTCTTACTGAGGAGACTGTGAAGAAGATCCAAGCAGGAGCATTTACTGTTGTCACAGTCTCCGCTGCATGCTGGGTTGCTGGTTTCCTTGGTTCTTTAATGTCAACGGTTTACCCTTCTTTTATCTGTTTTAACCTGTATGGGAATTCTCAAGGCTGCAAATGCATTAACTTTTCTATTCCTTTGCAGTTTTTTACTCTCAGAGGATACTCCTTTTGGACACTTAAATCATGTCTTCATTAGTATCTGGCTAAAATTCCCTTTATGGCTGTCTGCACTGGGACCCAGCAGCTGCTGATCTGATAAGGGACACTGGAATGCAGAGTGTTCTTCATAAACTGTTACTCCCCTAGAGAGAGATAGAAACTCCCAGGCTGAAGCAAAACAAAAAACCTTCACTTTCAAACAAAATCAGGAGTAAGGGGGGGGGGGGGGTGGGGGGGTGGTGAGGGGAGCTCACACACAGCCACAGGGCTGGGGTTTTTTCCATTTTTTTGTTTTGTTTTGTTTTGTTTTCTACTTTCTTTTTTCTATTTTTTCTATTTTTTCTTTTTCCATTTTCTTTTCTGTTTTTCTTTCTGTATTTCATATTTTCTTTCTTTTTTCTATTTTTTTTTTCTATGTATTTTAAAATCTTGTCATCTGCAGCCTTTCACTTCAAAGGTCGCCGGTAAATCTCCCTGTTTGCTGGCTTAGTGGACGTTTGAGATTGAAAGGTTTCAGAGTTGCATTTTAAAGATTAATCAAAACAGAGGCTCAATATAACCAAAACCCAATTTGCAAGTCTTACAAACGTTTAAAGCGCTTTAAACACACACACGCATACACACGCACATAACCACTCTTTTGAGAGCTGGCTTAATATACCCATACAACATTGTTTACGACCGGTCAATAAGAACAGCACGATGGTGTGAATATTTAAACTACACATGGCACCGAACACACGCAACACTCAAAACATGCACATATATAACAAAATAAGGCTTGTATCAATTGTTTAACAGGTAACAGTCCTTGGTTGTTACAGTGTTTTCGTGGCATCTTCTTCCTCCTCTGATTCCTTGCTACCTTTTACCTTGTAAAGTTTTATACCATTTGTAATCTCTCTCCAAGCTTTCATTGGTTTCTTTGCAGTTTTATCATCATCTGTAAATGCCTCCCACAGGATGTTCCCAAATTTGCGCCATTCACTTTCCTCAAATATCTCATTCGGATCCTTAAAACATCCCTTGGTTTT
>NW_026527755.1:0-17500 GCF_017976375.1 Cuculus canorus
GGGTGCCTGGGCTGCTTTTCTGTGCCAAATTTTCACATGAACATGATTGAGAACATCTTAGTGTGACGCATTTATATTTGGTGAGATGTCATTTAGTCCAAATAACTCTTAATCATGTACAAATAACAGAATAAATACTAAAATAAATGGTATTCTCACTGGTTGTTTATAAAACTTAGTCCAGTGATGCTGCTTACAGTCTTACAAGTCCTGACTTCCCTTGTGGTTTCCGTTCGGGGCACAAGTGAAAACTTTTGACAATTTGTGGGAGATTCTCTTCTCATCTTTATTTGGATGGGTCACAGCCTAGGATGAGGCGAAGTGGAAGGACAGAGAAGGAAAAACGAGCGAAGGAGGAAAGCCCTGCTGTTTGCTGCCGACAGCAACTTCCTCTTATTATTCCGGCTCTCTGCTCCCCCTGCGTGACAGAAAAGCGCTACTGTAGCCCAGGTCGTGGAACACGGGTCTCTTCTGCCACCGGGTGACCGAAACGCAGTACTGCAGCCCGAGTCGTCAAACCCGGCTCTTCCCTGCTACTGAGCGACAGAAAAGCGGTTCTGCAGCCCGAATTGATTAACCCGGCTCTCTGCTGGCACCGGGTGACTGAACGCGGTACTGCAACCCGATACGATTAACTCGGGTCTCTGCTGCCACCGGGTGACCGAAAAGCGGTTCTGCAGCCAAAGTCGATTAAACCGGCTCGCTGCTGACATCGGGTGACTAAAACGCGGTACTGCAACCCGAGTATCAAACCCGGCTCTACCCTGCCACCGGGTGACTGAAAACAAGTACAGCAGCCTAAAACAAGGAATGAAAGAGTTAACCAACACACGTATTCAGTAAGAAGAATTGAAGGAATTTTTTCAAAACAAGGACATGTTATCAGGAACACTCAGAGCCCAGGCAGAAGCTGTGTAGCTCTGCTTCAGTGAGAAAAGAGACTGTCCAAGGCTAACCATTTCTGTGGTTTGAAATGCAGCCAATTCAGCTGAGGCCAAGAGTGCACTTACGATAATGGAATAATTGAAATAATTGTAATAGTAATGCCCTTTTAGTGAACTCCTTGTAGCAGTCTAGCCTATGTTAATAAGTATGTATCTTTTTACACTATAAGTAGCTGCTTGTTAGACGATACGGTGTGCAAGATAGGAGGAGAAAATCTCTCCCTGAAATAAAACATACCTGCTTTATCACTCTCCCGAGTTGTGAAGTTTGATTCTGCATGTCGTGCACGAGTCAATTAACTCGGGATTCTGCTGCCACCGGGTGGCACAAAAGTGGTTTTGCAGCCTGCATCCACTAATGTGTCTCTCTGCTGCCACTAGGTGACTGAAACGCGCTACTGCAGCTCTAGTTGTGCTCTCATACAGTAGCAAAGTCACAGAGACCGTCCTGTTTCTCAGCAGCTGAAGAAGTAGCAAACTCTAAATGGTACTTGCAATTGTTTGTTATTGATCCTCTTCTTGCCCTTTTCCCACCAGTCTTACCATCGCATGCAGCCATGTCTTTTGTGTAGTCATCAGGCTAAAATGTCCTGGCTGACAAGTACAATAAATCTGTCACAGACAAGCTAAAAATAAAAGCAGTCCCCAGACAAAAGAAGACAGGCTGAGAAACCCCTATATTTACATCAAGTACAGACACAGTCTTTGCTTTTATCAGCTGAGTTGCACCCCTTCCTCTCACAGAACTAACTCAATACAATCACCAGTGCAACATCATTAGTCAGCTGCCACTGCAGGGACCTGTGAATCCCAGGCATGTACAAAAAGCAAGTCAGCTAGGGTCCCGTGCCTATAAGTCACAGAGTGCTGGGGCAGGGAGGGAGAGAGGGGAAAAAAATACACTGAAGCTCTGCCACTTTAGACATCCCGAAGATATAAACATATGGATCTTTTTAGCAACACTTCTCTGGGCAGAAGGTTAGAAGAAAATTTCACCATAAGAATCTTATAAAGCCACGTGGGTACATAAAGTAGAGCTGACTTGTTTGAGAAGCACAAGGGACTGGATTAAAAAAAAAAAAAAAGAGAAGTCAGGAGGCCTGCAGACAAAGGATTATAAAAAAGGGCAGGGAATAGCAAAAAAAGATCAGAAATAGCAAGAGAAGTGGGAAAGGGGACTGTGAAGACACAGAATGCAAAAAAAAAACCCCTAAAATAGCAATAGTGAGGAATACAAAGGGATAGGGAGAAAAAGAGAAGAATGGAAAGAGAGAAAGGAAGGCAAGGCACTTGCAGGCACAGAAAAAGAAAGACCTCCAGGAATAAGGCCAGTGAAATTGTGGGGAAAAAGAGAAGGTTGTAGATGGGGACAAAGATGGAAAAGGAAAAAAGACCTATGGGCATAGAACAGAGACAGAAGACCGAAAAGAAAAGGGAGAGAAAACAGAACAAAAAAATAAAAAAGAGAGGTACAGGGAAGCTGGGGCTGGGGGGGGTGGAGTGTTTGTACAGCAATATAGTAAACAAAAGGCACCAAAAAGTCCAGCCCTAAACTGTTCAATACTTAGTCACATCGCGGGCACCATAGACAATGATTTTGTAGCAAAAGAGCAGATACCTTTTTTTGCAGTAAAGGTCCTTTTTTACATTCAGTGCTTTTCTTGTTGTGAATATAAGGCAAAGTTAATAAAACACAGCTGCTCCCAAGCTCTATTTATGCCTTTGAGGGTTTGGCCCGCCCTGTTCACAGGTGGTGGGCGGGGAGGCCCAGGGGTATATAAGCTACAGGCCTTCCACTAGCGAGTCATCCAGCATTTGGTCTTCCTTGAGATCAGTGCTCTGCTACTCTTTCAATTCATTGCAGCTTTTGAATAGGCTAAGCTGTTGTGATAAGGTTTTTATTTATTTGTTTGTTTTTCAGTGAAGTAGAGGCTGCTGTTGGGGGTAAGAATTTGGGAGTCCAGGCTAAGCAGCATATGCTGTAAGTACATTTTTTTGTTTATAGAGGTGAGTGTTTTTCTTTTAAGGTCTGTCATTTTTTATTGGGTGTTAGGGGCAGCAAGTTGTTTTAATAGTTTGCTTTCTTTTTATTTCATTCTGGGTCCTCTGCCTTTGCCTAGAATTTTTGGTTATGAGACAGCTTGTTGTTCTTCATTCCATGTGGGATGATGCACCAGCTCTAAAGCCTTCGCAGTTTGTATTATGCGCCTTGTAGGTTATAATGATCTGGAATTCAGTTTGCAAGCCTAGAGTGGTAATTTGAATCTGTGGGCTGGCAGAAGATAGAAGTGACCAGCAGAACACAGCAAAGGGTTCAGAAGCACAGCTCTTAAGGAGCAGCAACATAGAAAGGTCAGGGGGCTAAAAAATAGCACAGGTGCTGTTAGGAAGGAGCAGGGTTTTTTCTCTGACCGACTGTTCAGGAGGGAGAAGGACTTTATTCCTTTGGGAGATGGTTAGGGGAAGCGAGATGGGTTCATTGATCTTTCTCAGGTCAGTTTGGCAGTCAGATGCAAGTGCCATCTAGGCTTGCCCTGTTCTAGTCTCTCTGCAGCTGATGGGAGGTATGATGAAGTTGAAACACAAGGTATGGATCATCTGGACCTTTGTACAGCAATGGTCTGGTTTGAACATCAGATGAGTTTGATCTTGAAAAGCATCAGCTACACTAAAAATGTAATCTCTAGGGCTCAGATCAATCCTTCCTTGTGTCTTCTACTACCTGTGTTCCCCCACTGACTTCTTTGTATCCACCCTGTCTCCATCCATCTGAATGTCAGAGACCTTGCTACTTAAAGGTATGGATTCGGTGCTTTTCTGCAATGCAGGATTCTGTCCCTACTTTCCTTTGCATTTCTCAGGAAAGAAGATGGATATTATCTTGCCTTGTAACAGCAGCTGAGCAACTCTTATTCATCTGTTCCGTGGGCACGCAAGCCTCCCTTATTAGCAGAGTCTTGGATTTTTCCTTAAGTTACCAGTGAGGTTTGCTCTAGTATTGTTCACAGAAGTTGTTACCTCATCCTTGTTATCAGCTGTGGTTTTTACAGTCATTGAGTTTCCAATTTAGGTCTTTGAGTAGTTGAATCCCACCATTGTGAGTTTTTTTCCATTGGCTGATGGTCTCTGTAATTCCAGTCTCCATTGCTGCATGGTGAGTGTCCTGTGTTTTTGTCTTCTGTGTCTGTCATCTTTGCTGGTTTTCAATTAGAATATTTTTGCAAGTTTTTTGTTCATTCCTGTGACTAAAGTTGGATAATCTGCTAACATCTGGATCCCTGTGGCCCATCTTTCCGTTGTCCTGGGTATCGCTACTACTGCGTTCCTACAATGGGAGCGGTGAAGAGGAAAGTTAAGCAGACTGCCTGGAATTCTGTGGTACTGGTGAGGTAGTCAGGCTTATTGTCATCATTGTGGGGCTGATGGTGAGGAGGAAGTTAGATATGTCTCAAAGAACGAAGTATTATTTGGCAACTCGGTTAAGTATTTACCCTTGGTTTTGCTGTGTGGGCCACTTTGGGAATGGGAAGAGCATTTCAGATGAGCGGAGTAGTATGGAGAAGAACAAGACAGACTTCTTACAAGAACAACAGTAATTCTCTGGAGTTAGTTGTCCCAGGTAATAATGTCCGCAGCATCTGACACTAGAAATGGCACATAGCAAATGAGTGAACAATGTGGCAGTTAGGCAGAGCAAGTTGTTGTGCGGGACACTGACATGGAACAGTGCAATACCAACAGTTGGCACTGTTTGTCTTCCATTTCACTTTCTTGCAGATGGCAACGAGGAACCTGGTGACTGCAGGATCATCCCACATAGCTGATGCTGTTGGAGGGTTTTTTTTTCTGAGGATAACTCTTGGCCTTCTGAAAGTTAAGTTGAGGGACCAAGGCTGGGGTGGATCTGGGAAGAGGGGAGAAGGTTGGGGATGGCAGGGAGGGATTTTAAAGGTAACATAGGTGAGAGAGCCGTGCAGGGAGAGTCCCATTTGGGCAGGCAAAGGCAGAGAGGCCTGCTTCTCAGCCCAAAACTAGCATGGGCGGGGCAGTTCCAGCCAGTGTTTGTTGTCATCTAAGTTTCTGCAGTCTGTGTGCCACATCCTAAGTTTTCTGCAGGTCTTGATGTCCTCTTTGCACTCAAGGCATGCCGGATGTGCCTTGGGCACCATGTCTAGGGTTCCGAATGCTTGTACTCATCAATGCAGTGTTGATCAGGCACTGCTCTTCTTGCATTGCAATCCTAAAGTGTGGATCGGTCTTGCGTTTTGGAATTTTGCAGCCTGTGTCGGCATCTGTGTTTGTTAGTCATCTGTATTCTTGGATCCCTGTTCTGGGACTTGTTCCGTACATCCTCTGCACCTCTAGGTCTTTCAACGGGACTTCTTGCCCGTGTCTGTCATCTAGGTTCTGTAGTCTGTGTGCCACGTCTTAAGTTTTCTGCAGGTCTTGATGTCTTCTTTGCCCTCAAGACATGCTGGACGTGCCTTGGGCACCATGTCTAGGGTCCCGAATGCTTGTACTCATCGACGCAGTCTCAATTGGGCACCGCTGCTCTTGCATCGCAATCCTAACGTGTGGATTGGTCTTGTTTTGGAAGCTTCAGGTCAGTTGTCTCTTTTGCTGCGGCCTTGCAGCCTGCGTTGGCATCCATGATCGTTAGTCACGCATTTTCTTGGATTCCTGTTCTGGGAGTTGTTCCATGCATCCTCTCCATCTTTAGGTCTTTAAACGGGGCTTCTCGCTCCTTCATCCTCCCAGTTGCACCTGTATCTCTTCGTAATGAGCCACGGTCCTTCACCTTTCCAGGGCTGCCATAGATTCTTCTTTGTAGCCCTGTACAACATCTTGTCCAATGGCATGTCTGATCCAGGAATCATTCTTCGTACAGCGAGTTCCTTTGTCCCTGGTTCATGACATCGGTCTTGTGTGCAGTATTGTTCTGTGTTTTGTGGCTGGCTGGAGCTGCTCTGCCCGATGCATGGAGGTGATAAGAGTAAGCAGAGGTAGAAGGGCAAGATTCTGTGGTTAATATGCTGATACGCCTAAACCTTGCGGTCTAGGGGCATACCATACATTGCAGAAGAAGTAGCCCTAGGTGCAGTGGATGAGGAAAGCAGTTTCTGCTCGGCTCTGCAGCCACAGAGGGAATGACCAGAAGCGTGCAGGAGAATCCAGCAGAGTGGTAACGGAGCAGTTTAAATTCAAAGGGATTGGGACGTAATGTCTGGGTTTGGTAGTTGATTTGTTGTGCTTGGCTGTAGTGTGCAGTAGAGATGGTATTGCTAAATGGAAGTGAGAGGTCTGGAACTGTTAAGGTGTCACTGAATGTCTGAGTTACTACTTTGATATTGTGTTTTTCAGATGCAGAGGGACAACATGTGTACCAAAAGCGGCTGATGGAATTGCAGGTGGAGTGCCATAGGGAGGTGAGTCGGCTGTGGTGTCATTGGGAAGATGTGGCCGGTGGCAATATAAATAGCTAATCTACATTTTCAGTTTGTGATCTTAAAAGCATCCCTTGCTGTCTGCATATTACAGGTGGAGACCAAGCCTCACCATGGCAGCCTGAGATGATGGATGCTGGGCAGGAGAGCGGTCAAAGAAACATAGCAGGAGGAGGGTATTGCTGGGGGAAGCCTCTGCTTTGTTAGTATCTTAAGTACCTCTCTTCTTTTGCAGGTGCTACATACAGCCTCAGAGGGGTTGAGCTTCATGCTGAAAAATGGTTTGAGAGGTGAGGAGGTGGTTGTCCAAATTGGTGTCTAAGAGCAATGTAGTACACAGCAACTCCATTGAGCATTTATCTTTGATTTTGCAGGCGCTGTGCAGGCCACCTTTGCAATGGGAAGAGCAGTTGAGGTGAGCCGGGTAGTGGGGAGAAGGAGCATGGGACTGATCTCTCAGAAGCACAACAGTAATTTTTGTCTGCCTATCTTAGGTGCCCCACGTGATGATGGCTGCAGCGTTGGATGTTTGAATTGGGACAGAACAGGTGAGCAGAATGTCTTGGCAATTTAGCTGTGGGTGTAGTACAAGTATTAGCACTGAGCAGTGCGATGCTGACTATCGGTGCTGTTTTCTGTTTGGTTTTCTTGCAGATGATAATCAAGAGGAACCTAGCCGTGCAGGGTTGTCCCACTTAGCTGATGTGGTTTGAGCTTTTTCTGCCAGGGATGGCTTCAGGTCTTTGGTCCTCTGAAAGTTAAGTTGAGGGGGCTGCAGTTTGGGGTTGGGAAGAAGGCAGAATGTTGAGAGCGGCAGGGAGGGGATTTAGCATATGGTAGAGGGCTGTGCTGGAAGAGTAACCTTTGTGCAGGTATAGGGAGGGGTTCAATTCTCAGCTCAGAGCTAGCATGCACCAGACAGGGTAGTTCTAGCCCGTATCTGTGTTGTTGTTTAGTCTATGTAGCCTGTCTGCCATGTATGAAGTTTTCCACAGGCCTTGATGTCATCTTGGTGCTTAAGGCACGTGGTATGTGCCTTGGGCATCATCTCTAGAGTCTTGAATGTCTGTTCTTGGTAAGGTGCCAAGTGGGCATGGCTCTTCTTGCATTGCCATCTTAAAGCTTGGATTGGTCTTTTGTTTTGGAAATTTCTGGTCGGTTGTCTATTGCATAGACATTGCAGGACATGTCAGCATCCTCAATGATTATTGATCCATTTTCTTAAATCCCCATTTGGGGACTTCTTCCACGCATCCTCTGTTTTTAGGCCTTTAAGCAGGGCTTCTTGCACTTGCATCCTTGCAGTTGCAGCCATATGTCTTTACAGGGCCCCAGTATTCTACTCTTCAAAGAAAGTTTCTGGTCAGTTGTCTATTGCAGCGGCATTGCAGGCCATGTCAACTTTTCTGATTGAGTGCTTGCTTGCACTTCCTTGCATCCGTCCCCTCTTCTGGGGCTTCTTCTATGCATTCTCTACATTCTAAGGTCTTTAGGCACCACTTCTTGCACGTGCATCCTCCCACTCGTGGCCATATCCCTTAGTAAGGGGCCACGGTCTTCCACTTTTCTGGGGCTGCTGCTGAGACTTCCTCGCAGCCCCTAGGTATTCTTGCCCTGTGGCATCTCTGGTCTGGGGGTCATTCTCCTCAGAGTTTTCTTTTGTCTCCGGTGTGTCATTGTTTTTTTATGTGCAGTGTTGTTCCATATGTTTGTCTGGTTGGAGGCGGTCTGCCCGAGGCATGGAAGTAATAATTGTCAACAGAAGTGTATTAGTAAGGTTCTATGGTTAATGTGCTGATATGCTCCGTACTTGTAGCCTAGGGTCATACAGTACACTGCCCATCAAGTAGCCATAGATGCAACTACTGAGGAAAGTAGTTTCTGCCTGGCTCTGCAGCTACAGGGGGGATGAGCAAGGCTGTGTGGGATAAGCCATTGAAGTCGTAGCAAAGCAGTTCATAATCAAGGGTGTTATTTATGGTATGTGTGGGACTTAACATTTGGGTTTGGTTGGGGTTTTTTTTCTTGTTTTTTCTCTGACTGCTTGTAGTGTGAAAGAGGGTTATTAATCTCTAATGGAAACAAGATGTCTGGAATTGTTAAGCTACTGCTGAGTATTGAGATGACTTATTCAGTATTGTTTTGCAGACGCAGGAGGACAACCTGTGTGCCGAATGGTGATTGCTAGGCAAGGAGAATGCAAGCATCAAATGTATGCAAGCAAGCCAGCCCTCGGTGCATGCAAGCCCTTGATATGTCCAGGCAAGCCAGCCCTCGGTGCAAGGAACCCAGCATTTGTGTGCAAGCTAGGCCTTGGTGCATGCACTTGAAACAAGGATTTGGTGCAAGCAAGCCAACCCTTGGTGTGTACACTTAAAGCAAGGATTTGATGCAAGGACTTAGTGCAGCCATGTAATAGCTCAATGCCAGCTCTTGCCAGCCAGAAGTTGATGCAGGCATGTAAACAAGGCAGCCACCCAGCCTTCAGCGGGTGCACTTGATGTCAGCTAGCCCTTGGTGTGTGCAGACAAGCAACCAGTTGCTGCCAAGACTGGATGCAAGACAGCCCTTGGTGCACGCCTGCCTCCCAGTGAGGACTTGGTGCACGCCCTTGATGCCTGCCTGCTAGCGAGGACTTGGTGCGTGCACTTGATGCCTGCCTGCCTGCCAGCAAGGACTTGGTGCATGCACTTGATGCCTGCCTGCCTGACCGCCCGCCAGCGAGGACCAGGTGCGTGCACTTGATGCCTGCCTGACTGCCCGCCAGCGAGGACCAGGTGCGTGCACTTGATGCCTGCCCGCCCGCCAGCGAGGACCAGGTGCGTGCACTTGATGCCTGCCCGCCAGCGAGGACCAGGTGCGTGCACTTGCTGCCTGCCCGCCTGCCAGCTTGTCCTTGGTGCGTGCACTTGCTGCCTGCCCGCCTGCCAGCTTGTCCTTGGTGCGTGCACTTGCTGCCTGCCCGCCTGCCAGCTTGTCCTTGGTGCGTGCACTTGATGCCTGCCCGCCAGCGAGGACCAGGTGCGTGCACTTGATGCCTGCCCACCAGCGAGGACCAGGTGCGTGCACTTGATGCCTGCCCACCAGCGAGGACCAGGTGCGTGCACTTGATGCCTGCCTGCCTGCCAGCTTGTCCTTGGTGCATGCCCCTGAAGCAGTGAGGACTTGGCTCCTGGCCTGTGATGTATGAATTGTATGTATGCAAACAAGTCAGTGTTCCCCTGTAGGCAAGGATGTGATGGAAGAAGTTGGTGCAAGCAAGGACTTGATGCAAGCCTGGCCTTAGTGCATGCATGCAAGCAGGAATGGCCTTGATACCTGCCAGCATGGATGCAGGCAATTATTTCACTTGTGCAGGCAAGACCTTGATGTGTTTATGCAAGCAAGATAGTGATGGAAGAACTTGATGCAAGCTCAAGGTGCCAGCAAGGACTTGAAGCACAGCCTTGATGCATGCATGCAAGCCACCCCCAGGTGGAAGCGAAGACTTGAAGCAAGAATGCCCTTGGTGCCTAAAAGGAAGCACTTTGCATCTGTGCAAGCATTTGATGTGTCTGAATGCGTCTAGGGGGGAATGTGAGCGTGTGTGTAGGTGGATGAGTGTCTGGGGCTGTAGAGGTGGGAGTCACTTATTGTTGTGCTCTTTGAGGTTGTATGTGGAGTAGAATGTCTTGCTATGCAGGCAGTTAGCACAAAGAAATTGAATATAGAATTAATTCTTTTTTTTTTCCCCGGGTCCTGGCCAGTCTACGAGGCGATGATCATCGCCAAGGTTTGGGCGCAGGCCGAGCTGGGACTGGGTTTTTTTGAGGCAGGGCCAAATTTTGAGGCGCCTGGGAACACAGTTCCTAGGGAGCCGTGCAGCCTAGGGGTGATGGCTTGTTGTGGCTGGCAGGGGGTGGCACGCATGGGCTGGGAGGGAGGAGCGGTTTATGTGGCAGGGATTGCCTGTGTGGTTGGGGGGTGGTGGGGTTGCTTCTGAGGTTGTCTGTGTAGTGTTTTGTTTTGCAGGTACTTAGCTTTTTTTTTTTTTTTTTTCCAAAAAAATAGAATAAAAAAACCCCAGCTGGGGGATTTTTTTTTTTTCCCCCAGCTGGGTTTTTTTTTCCCTGGTCCCGGCCGGTCTGCGAGGCGATGATCATCGCCAAGGTTTGGGTGCAGGCCGAGCTGGGACTGGGTTTTTTTGAGGCAGGGCCAAATTTTGAGGCACCTGGGAACACAGTTCCCAGGGAGCCGTGCAGCCTAGGGGTGATGGCTTGTTGTGGCTGGCAGGGGGTGGCACGCATGGGCTGGGAGGGAGGAGCGGTTTATGTGGCAGTGATTGCCTGTGTGGTTGGGGGGTGGTGGGGTTGCTTCTGAGGTTGTCTGTGTAGTGTTTTGCTTTGCAGGTACTTAGCTTTAAAAAAAAAAATTTAGAATAAAAAAACCCCAGCTGGGGGATTTTTTTTTTTTCCCCCAGCTGGGTTTTTTTTCCCTGGTCCCGGCCGGTCTGCGAGGCGATGATCATCGCCAAGGTTTGGGCGCAGGCCGAGCTGGGACTGGGTTTTTTTGAGGCAGGGCCAGATTTTGAGGCGCCTGGGAACACAGTTCCTAGGGAGCCGTGCAGCCTAGGGGTGATGGCTTGTTGTGGCTGGCAGTGGGTGGCACTCATGGGCTGGGAGGGAGGAGCGGTTTATGTGGCAGTGATTGCCTGTGTGGTTGGGGGGGGGTGGGCTAGCTTCTGATGTTGTCTGTGTAGTATTTTGTTTTGCAGGTACTTAGCCTTTTTTTTTTTAAAAAAAAAAAATAGAATAAAAAAACCCCAGCTGGGGGATTTTTTTTTTTTTCCCCAGCTGGGTTTTTTTTTTCCCTGGTCCCGGCCGGTCTGCGAGGCGATGATCATCGCCAAGGTTTGGGCGCAGGCCGAGCTGGGACTGGGTTTTTTTGAGGCAGGGCCAAATTTTGAGGCACCTGGGAACACAGTTCCCAGGGAGCCGTGCAGCCTAGGGGTGATGGCTTGTTGTGGCTGGCAGTGGGTGGCATGCATGGGCTGGGAGGGAGGAACGGTTTATGTGGCAGTGATTGCCTGTGTGGTTGGGGGGTGGTGGGCTAGCTTCTGAGGTTGTCTGTGTAGTGTTTTGCTTTGCAGGTACTTAGCTTTTAAAAAAAAAAAAATTTAGAATAAAAAAACCCCAGCTGGGGGATTTTTTTTTTTCCCCCAGCTGGGTTTTTTTTCCCTGGTCCCGGCCGGTCTGTGAGGCGATGATCATCGCCAAGGTTTGGGTGCAGGCCGAGCTGGGACTGGGTTTTTTTGAGGCAGGGCCAAATTTTGAAGCACCTGGGAACACAGTTCCTGGGGTGTGCTCCCCTGGAATGTGGTAATAATTTGTTATGGTGGGCAGGTATGTTTTGTGCATGGTGATATGGAGTTTGTTTGGTATGTTGCAGTTGAAGGGTTAGGTGAGTCAATCCTGCTGGCTACTGTTGAGGAGAACTAGACTGTAATAAGTTAAATATAAATTTGATGTCTTTGAGGAAGGGGGTTGTAATGGATAGTATAATTATATGAAATAATAATTTAAAAAAAAGCAGATCTGACTTTTGAGGGCCCAGTGAGGTCTGCATAGCTTTCTCTCTTTCTGGCTTGAGAAACTAGTTCTGGCTAAGATGTTGCCTCAATGATGGAGGCTTGATCATGTGTACTGCTAGGGTGAGAGATGTGGAATAGGCTGTAGTTACTGTGTTGAGAATGCTGGGACAGGAAAAGTAGGTACATCTAGGGGGTTTTGGGGTTTTATTTCACTCCTTGGCAGTTCTGCCTCGGGACGGCCAGAGGAGTCGCCGTGGAGCCGCGCCTCGGGACGGCCAGAGGAGTCGCCGTGGAGCCGCGCCTCGGGACGGCCAGAGGAGTCGCCGTGGAGCCGCGCCTCGGGACGGCCAGAGGACTTCCTAAAAGCAAACATTGTTCAGAGGTATAGTTAAGAGTGCTGGTGCAACTTTAAATCATTGTACTTTCCTGTGAGGTTCCCAGGTACCTACCTGGTAAGAAACCTAGTAATGTTGAAGTTGAAATTTCATGTATAGTTTTCAGTGTAACTGTTGTAGTGTTTTGAGTCTAACTTGTATGGACAGTAGCTCTATTGGGTGTAACTTGTACCGTGTGTGATTTTACAGTATTCCACAGTTTTGAGTCGAATTTGTATTGAGTGTACAACTTTGAATTTAGCTATTGTAATCAGTCTGTGTTGAGTCTACCTCTATTGCATTATGTGGTATTGAATAACGGTACTGTCTTGCATAGTGTTTAGTTGTGTCTTACTCTCTTGTGTTGTATCTCACTCTGCAATCTAGTGTGTAGTGTTTTGTAGTCTCTAGCTGTTTGACTCTGCTGTATAGTCTTTGGCATCTAACTGTAATTTTGTGTTGGGTCTAACTCTGTTGTATTGTGTCTAACTAATGTTGTGCCTGACTTTGTAATGTTGTGATGTGTTGTGTCTAACTAATGTTGTATCATGTTTAACTATGTAATATTGGATCAGGTCTAACTAGTGTTGCATCTAATTATAACTTTTGTGCCTAACTCTAATGTTGTCTTGCATTGGACTCTAATGTTGCATCGCATGTAACTCTAATGTTGCGTCGGGTCTGACTGTACTGTTGTGTCTAACTCTGTAAGGTTGCATTGTGTCTGTGTGGCATCCCACTAATGTTGCATTTTATCTAACTCTGTAATGGAGTGTTGTGTTGGGTCTGGCTGTACCGTTTCAACGAACTCTGTAAGGTTGCATCTAACTCTGTTGTGTGGCATCCAACTCTAATGTTGCATTGTGTCTAACTCTGTAATGGAGTGTTGTGCCTAACTCTACTGTTGCGTTGAACTCTGTAAGGTTGCATTGTGTCTAATTCTGTCATGTGGCATCCAATCCTAAGGTTGCATTGTGTCTAACTCTGTAACATTGTCTAACATTGCATCTAACTCTGTAATATTGCACTGTGTTGGGTCTGACTGTACTGTTGCATTGTGTCTGGCTTTGTTGTGTGGCATCCAACTCTAACGTTGCATTGTATCTAACTCTGTAATGTAGTGTTGCCTCTAATTAATGTTGTGTCATCTCTAACTCTGTAATGTTGCGCTGGATATGACTACTGTTGCGTCTTGGACTCTGTAACACGTTGCCTTGCGCCTTAGACTCTGTAACACGTTGCCTTGCGCCTTAGACTCTGTAACACGTTGCCTTGCGCCTTAGACTCTGTAACAGGTTGCCTTGCGCCTTAAACTTTGTAATGCATTGCCTTGCGCCTTGGACTGTGTAACGCGTTGCCTTGGAATCTAACCCGTTGCCTTGCGCCTTGGACTCTGTAATGCGTTGCCTTGCGTCTTAGGCTCTGTAACAGGTTGCCTTGCGCGTTAGACTCTGTAATGCATTGCCTTGCATCTTGGACTCTGTAACGTGTTGCCTTGCGTCTTAGACTCTGTAACGCATTGCCTTGCATCTTAGACTCTGTAACAGGTTGCCTTGTGCCTTAGACTCTGTAACGTGTTGCCTTGCGTCTTGGACTCTGTAACGTGTTGCCTTGTGCCTTGGACTCTGTAACGTGTTGCCTTGTGCCTTGGACTCTGTAACGCGTTGCCTTGTGCCTTGGACTCTGTAACGCGTTGCCTTGTGCCTTGGACTCTGTAACGCGTTGCCTTGTGCCTTGGACTCTGTAACGCGTTGCCTTGCGTCTTGGACTCTGTAACGCGTTGCCTTGCGTCTTGGACTCTGTAACGTGTTGCCTTGCATCTTAGACTCTGTAACGCGTTGCCTTGCGCCTTGGACTCTGGAACAGGTTGCCTTGCGCCTTAGACTCTGTAACAGGTTGCCTTGTGCCTTAGACTCTGTTACAGGTTGCCTTGCGTTTTAGACTCTGTAACGTGCTGCCTTGCGTCTTAGACTCTGTAACGCGTTGCCTTGCTCCTTAGACTCTGTAACGTGTTGCCTTGCGCCTTAGACTCTGTAACAGGTTGCCTTGCGTCTTAGACACTGTAACGTGTTGCCTTGTGTCTTGGACTCTGTAATGTGTTGCCTTGCGCCTTAGACTCTGTAATGTGTTGCCTTGCGCCTTAGACTCTGTAACAGGTTGCCTTGCGCCTTGGACTCTGTAATGCGTTGCCTTGCGCCTTGGACTCTGTAATGCGTTGCCTTGCGCCTTAGACTCTGTAACAGGTTGCTTTGCGCCTTAGACTCTGTAACAGATTGCCTTGCATTTTAGACTCTGTAATGTGCTGCCTTGCGTCTTAGACTCTGTAACGCGTTGCCTTGCGCCTTGGACTCTGTAACACGTTGCCTTGCGCCTTAGACTCTGTAACACGTTGCCTTGCGCCTTAGACTCTGTAACAGGTTGCCTTGCGTCTTAGACACTGTAACGTGTTGCCTTGCGCCTTGGACTCTGTAACGTGTTGCCTTGCGCCTTGGACTCTGTAACGTGTTGCCTTGCGCCTTGGACTCTGTAATGTGCTGCCTTGCGTCTTAGACTCTGTAATGTGCTGCCTTGCGCCTTAGACTCTGTAATGTGCTGCCTTGCGCCTTGGACTCTGTAACAGGTTGCCTTGCGCCTTGGACTCTGTAACAGGTTGCCTTGCGCCTTGGACTCTGTAACAGGTTGCCTTGCGCCTTGGACTCTGTAACGCGTTGCCTTGCGCCTTAGACTCTGTAATGCGTTGCCTTGCGTCTTAGACTCTGTAATGCGTTGCCTTGCGTCTTGGACTCTGTAACAGGTTGCCTTGCGCCTTGGACTCTGTAACAGGTTGCCTTGCGCCTTGGACTCTGTAACAGGTTGCCTTGCGCCTTAGACTCTGTAACGTGTTGCCTTGCGCCTTAGACTCTGTAACGTGTTGCCTTGCGTCTTGGACTCTGTAACAGGTTGCCTTGCGCCTTGGACTCTGTAATGCATTGCCTTGCGCCTTAGACTCTGTAATGCATTGTCTTGCGCCTTAGACTCTGTAACAGGTTGCCTTGCGCCTTGGACTCTGTAACAGGTTGCCTTGCGCCTTGGACTCTGTAATGCGTTGCCTTGCGCCTTAGACTCTGTAATGCGTTGCCTTGCGTCTTAGACTCTGTAATGCGTTGCCTTGCGTCTTGGACTCTGTAACAGGTTGCCTTGCGCCTTGGACTCTGTAACAGGTTGCCTTGCGCCTTGGACTCTGTAACAGGTTGCCTTGCGCCTTGGACTCTGTAACGTGTTGCCTTGCGCCTTAGACTCTGTAACGTGTTGCCTTGCGTCTTGGACTCTGTAACAGGTTGCCTTGCGCCTTGGACTCTGTAAAGCGTTGCCTTGCGCCTTAGACTCTGTAACAGGTTGTAGACTCTGTAACAGGTTGCCTTGCGCCTTAGACTCTGTAACGCATTGCCTTGCGCCTTAGACTCTGTAACAGGTTGTAGACTCTAACAGGTTGCCTTGCGCCTTAGACTCTGTAATGCGTTGCCTTGCGCCTTAGACTCTGTAATGCGTTGCCTTGCGCCTTGGACTCTGTAACGCATTGCCTTGTGCCTTAGACTCTGTAACAGGTTGTAGACTTTGTAACAGGTTGCCTTGCGCCTTAGACTCTGTAATGCGTTGCCTTGCGCCTTAGACTCTGTTGCATTCTGCTGTAAAGTTTGTGTCGAACTTCGTAGTATTGTTTTCCAGTCTTGTAAATAAAAAAAAAAGAGCACCACACTCAGTAATAAAGGGGAAAAAAAAAAAACCCACACCCACCTCCATGACAGAAAACTTTAATAGGTGCCTCTTTGTGGTCTTGTGTTAGTCATTTTTGTTGTAGCAATGTTTGTCTCTAATTTTCTTACATTTATTTAGATTTTTCTGATTCATTGTTTTGAATCAGAGCAGCAGTAGAAAATGGCTCACTCCTTGGGAGTAAAAAAATTTTTCATTTTTAAAATCATTTTAAAAATAAATAAAATTACTCCCAAGGACTGAGCCATTTTCTACTGCTGCACCAGTATATTTTCTTATTATTTTTCTCTTTTTAATATACCATTCTAATCACTATAGCCCCTCCCCCACAGATTAAGCCCCAACCACCAGGCCCACATGTGCGCCGTGCCCTCACCGCACGCCGCCTGTCCACACGCCACACCCCGGCCCCCTTCCCCCCCCCGCTCCGTCGCTGCGCACCCACCCTCCACGCGCCGCCCCCCCTGCCCCGCCCACCCCCTCGCCGCACGCCCGCCCTCCACGCGCCACTCCCAGCCGCGCGCCAGCCCCCTGGCGCGCACACCACCTGTCCCGCGCACAGTAACCTGCCACACGCTCCCACCACACAACCGGAATGCCACCCGCGACGCCATCACCGCCCTCCGCGGGACCAGAAGTCCGCCCCGGACGCCATCACGGCCCACCGCGGGACCGGAAGTCCGCCACGGACGCCATCAATGCCCGCCAGCGACCGGAAGTCCTCCCCGGACACCATCACAGTCCGCCAGCAACCAGAAGTCCTCCCCAGATGCCATCACAGTCCGCCACCGACCAGAAGTCCTCCCCGGACGCCATCACAGTCCGCCAGCAACCGGAAGTCCTACTCGGACGCCATCACAGTCAGCCAGCGACCGGAAGTCCTCCCCGGACGCCATCACAGTCCACCAGCAACCGGAAGTCCTCCCCAGACGCCATCACAGTCCGCCAGCGACCGGAAATCCTCCCCGGACGCCATCACCGTCCGCCAGCGACCGGAAGTCCTCCCCGGACGCCATCACCGCCCGCCGCGGGACCGGAAGTCCTCCCCGGACGCCATCACCGCCCGCCGCGGGACCGAAAGTCCTCCCCGGACACCATCACCGCGCGCCGCGGGACCGGAAGTCCACCAGGGACGCCATCAATGCCGGCCGCGGGGCCGGAAGTCCTCCACGGACGCCATCACAGTCCGCCAGCGACCGGAAGTCCTCCACAGACGCCATCACAGTCCGCCGCGGGACCGGAAGTCCTCCCCGTACGCCATCAATGCCCGCCGCGGGACCGGAAGTCCTCCCTGTACGCCATCAATGCGCGCCGCGGGACCAGAAGTCCGCCAGGGACGCCATCAATACCCGCCGCGGGACCGGAAGTCCGCCAGGGACGCCATCAATACCCGCCGCGAGACCAGAAGTCCGCCAG
>NW_026527755.1:22500-27109 GCF_017976375.1 Cuculus canorus
AGGGTTAGGGTTAGGGTTAGGGTTAGGGTTAGGGTTAGGGTTAGGGTTAGGGTTAGGGTTAGGGTTAGGGTTAGGGTTAGGGTTAGGGTTAGGGTTAGGGTTAGGGTTAGGGTTAGGGTTAGGGTTAGGGTTAGGGTTAGGGTTAGGGTTAGGGTTAGGGTTAGGGTTAGGGTTAGGGTTAGGGTTAGGGTTAGGGTTAGGGTTAGGGTTAGGGTTAGGGTTAGGGTTAGGGTTAGGGTTAGGGTTAGGGTTAGGGTTAGGGTTAGGGTTAGGGTTAGGGTTAGGGTTAGGGTTAGGGTTAGGGTTAGGGTTAGGGTTAGGGTTAGGGTTAGGGTTAGGGTTAGGGTTAGGGTTAGGGTTAGGGTTAGGGTTAGGGTTAGGGTTAGGGTTAGGGTTAGGGTTAGGGTTAGGGTTAGGGTTAGGGTTAGGGTTAGGGTTAGGGTTAGGGTTAGGGTTAGGGTTAGGGTTAGGGTTAGGGTTAGGGTTAGGGTTAGGGTTAGGGTTAGGGTTAGGGTTAGGGTTAGGGTTAGGGTTAGGGTTAGGGTTAGGGTTAGGGTTAGGGTTAGGGTTAGGGTTAGGGTTAGGGTTAGGGTTAGGGTTAGGGTTAGGGTTAGGGTTAGGGTTAGGGTTAGGGTTAGGGTTAGGGTTAGGGTTAGGGTTAGGGTTAGGGTTAGGGTTAGGGTTAGGGTTAGGGTTAGGGTTAGGGTTAGGGTTAGGGTTAGGGTTAGGGTTAGGGTTAGGGTTAGGGTTAGGGTTAGGGTTAGGGTTAGGGTTAGGGTTAGGGTTAGGGTTAGGGTTAGGGTTAGGGTTAGGGTTAGGGTTAGGGTTAGGGTTAGGGTTAGGGTTAGGGTTAGGGTTAGGGTTAGGGTTAGGGTTAGGGTTAGGGTTAGGGTTAGGGTTAGGGTTAGGGTTAGGGTTAGGGTTAGGGTTAGGGTTAGGGTTAGGGTTAGGGTTAGGGTTAGGGTTAGGGTTAGGGTTAGGGTTAGGGTTAGGGTTAGGGTTAGGGTTAGGGTTAGGGTTAGGGTTAGGGTTAGGGTTAGGGTTAGGGTTAGGGTTAGGGTTAGGGTTAGGGTTAGGGTTAGGGTTAGGGTTAGGGTTAGGGTTAGGGTTAGGGTTAGGGTTAGGGTTAGGGTTAGGGTTAGGGTTAGGGTTAGGGTTAGGGTTAGGGTTAGGGTTAGGGTTAGGGTTAGGGTTAGGGTTAGGGTTAGGGTTAGGGTTAGGGTTAGGGTTAGGGTTAGGGTTAGGGTTAGGGTTAGGGTTAGGGTTAGGGTTAGGGTTAGGGTTAGGGTTAGGGTTAGGGTTAGGGTTAGGGTTAGGGTTAGGGTTAGGGTTAGGGTTAGGGTTAGGGTTAGGGTTAGGGTTAGGGTTAGGGTTAGGGTTAGGGTTAGGGTTAGGGTTAGGGTTAGGGTTAGGGTTAGGGTTAGGGTTAGGGTTAGGGTTAGGGTTAGGGTTAGGGTTAGGGTTAGGGTTAGGGTTAGGGTTAGGGTTAGGGTTAGGGTTAGGGTTAGGGTTAGGGTTAGGGTTAGGGTTAGGGTTAGGGTTAGGGTTAGGGTTAGGGTTAGGGTTAGGGTTAGGGTTAGGGTTAGGGTTAGGGTTAGGGTTAGGGTTAGGGTTAGGGTTAGGGTTAGGGTTAGGGTTAGGGTTAGGGTTAGGGTTAGGGTTAGGGTTAGGGTTAGGGTTAGGGTTAGGGTTAGGGTTAGGGTTAGGGTTAGGGTTAGGGTTAGGGTTAGGGTTAGGGTTAGGGTTAGGGTTAGGGTTAGGGTTAGGGTTAGGGTTAGGGTTAGGGTTAGGGTTAGGGTTAGGGTTAGGGTTAGGGTTAGGGTTAGGGTTAGGGTTAGGGTTAGGGTTAGGGTTAGGGTTAGGGTTAGGGTTAGGGTTAGGGTTAGGGTTAGGGTTAGGGTTAGGGTTAGGGTTAGGGTTAGGGTTAGGGTTAGGGTTAGGGTTAGGGTTAGGGTTAGGGTTAGGGTTAGGGTTAGGGTTAGGGTTAGGGTTAGGGTTAGGGTTAGGGTTAGGGTTAGGGTTAGGGTTAGGGTTAGGGTTAGGGTTAGGGTTAGGGTTAGGGTTAGGGTTAGGGTTAGGGTTAGGGTTAGGGTTAGGGTTAGGGTTAGGGTTAGGGTTAGGGTTAGGGTTAGGGTTAGGGTTAGGGTTAGGGTTAGGGTTAGGGTTAGGGTTAGGGTTAGGGTTAGGGTTAGGGTTAGGGTTAGGGTTAGGGTTAGGGTTAGGGTTAGGGTTAGGGTTAGGGTTAGGGTTAGGGTTAGGGTTAGGGTTAGGGTTAGGGTTAGGGTTAGGGTTAGGGTTAGGGTTAGGGTTAGGGTTAGGGTTAGGGTTAGGGTTAGGGTTAGGGTTAGGGTTAGGGTTAGGGTTAGGGTTAGGGTTAGGGTTAGGGTTAGGGTTAGGGTTAGGGTTAGGGTTAGGGTTAGGGTTAGGGTTAGGGTTAGGGTTAGGGTTAGGGTTAGGGTTAGGGTTAGGGTTAGGGTTAGGGTTAGGGTTAGGGTTAGGGTTAGGGTTAGGGTTAGGGTTAGGGTTAGGGTTAGGGTTAGGGTTAGGGTTAGGGTTAGGGTTAGGGTTAGGGTTAGGGTTAGGGTTAGGGTTAGGGTTAGGGTTAGGGTTAGGGTTAGGGTTAGGGTTAGGGTTAGGGTTAGGGTTAGGGTTAGGGTTAGGGTTAGGGTTAGGGTTAGGGTTAGGGTTAGGGTTAGGGTTAGGGTTAGGGTTAGGGTTAGGGTTAGGGTTAGGGTTAGGGTTAGGGTTAGGGTTAGGGTTAGGGTTAGGGTTAGGGTTAGGGTTAGGGTTAGGGTTAGGGTTAGGGTTAGGGTTAGGGTTAGGGTTAGGGTTAGGGTTAGGGTTAGGGTTAGGGTTAGGGTTAGGGTTAGGGTTAGGGTTAGGGTTAGGGTTAGGGTTAGGGTTAGGGTTAGGGTTAGGGTTAGGGTTAGGGTTAGGGTTAGGGTTAGGGTTAGGGTTAGGGTTAGGGTTAGGGTTAGGGTTAGGGTTAGGGTTAGGGTTAGGGTTAGGGTTAGGGTTAGGGTTAGGGTTAGGGTTAGGGTTAGGGTTAGGGTTAGGGTTAGGGTTAGGGTTAGGGTTAGGGTTAGGGTTAGGGTTAGGGTTAGGGTTAGGGTTAGGGTTAGGGTTAGGGTTAGGGTTAGGGTTAGGGTTAGGGTTAGGGTTAGGGTTAGGGTTAGGGTTAGGGTTAGGGTTAGGGTTAGGGTTAGGGTTAGGGTTAGGGTTAGGGTTAGGGTTAGGGTTAGGGTTAGGGTTAGGGTTAGGGTTAGGGTTAGGGTTAGGGTTAGGGTTAGGGTTAGGGTTAGGGTTAGGGTTAGGGTTAGGGTTAGGGTTAGGGTTAGGGTTAGGGTTAGGGTTAGGGTTAGGGTTAGGGTTAGGGTTAGGGTTAGGGTTAGGGTTAGGGTTAGGGTTAGGGTTAGGGTTAGGGTTAGGGTTAGGGTTAGGGTTAGGGTTAGGGTTAGGGTTAGGGTTAGGGTTAGGGTTAGGGTTAGGGTTAGGGTTAGGGTTAGGGTTAGGGTTAGGGTTAGGGTTAGGGTTAGGGTTAGGGTTAGGGTTAGGGTTAGGGTTAGGGTTAGGGTTAGGGTTAGGGTTAGGGTTAGGGTTAGGGTTAGGGTTAGGGTTAGGGTTAGGGTTAGGGTTAGGGTTAGGGTTAGGGTTAGGGTTAGGGTTAGGGTTAGGGTTAGGGTTAGGGTTAGGGTTAGGGTTAGGGTTAGGGTTAGGGTTAGGGTTAGGGTTAGGGTTAGGGTTAGGGTTAGGGTTAGGGTTAGGGTTAGGGTTAGGGTTAGGGTTAGGGTTAGGGTTAGGGTTAGGGTTAGGGTTAGGGTTAGGGTTAGGGTTAGGGTTAGGGTTAGGGTTAGGGTTAGGGTTAGGGTTAGGGTTAGGGTTAGGGTTAGGGTTAGGGTTAGGGTTAGGGTTAGGGTTAGGGTTAGGGTTAGGGTTAGGGTTAGGGTTAGGGTTAGGGTTAGGGTTAGGGTTAGGGTTAGGGTTAGGGTTAGGGTTAGGGTTAGGGTTAGGGTTAGGGTTAGGGTTAGGGTTAGGGTTCGGGTTAGGGTTAGGGTTAGGGTTAGGGTTAGGGTTAGGGTTAGGGTTAGGGTTAGGGTTAGGGTTAGGGTTAGGGTTAGGGTTAGGGTTAGGGTTAGGGTTAGGGTTAGGGTTAGGGTTAGGGTTAGGGTTAGGGTTAGGGTTAGGGTTAGGGTTAGGGTTAGGGTTAGGGTTAGGGTTAGGGTTAGGGTTAGGGTTAGGGTTAGGGTTAGGGTTAGGGTTAGGGTTAGGGTTAGGGTTAGGGTTAGGGTTAGGGTTAGGGTTAGGGTTAGGGTTAGGGTTAGGGTTAGGGTTAGGGTTAGGGTTAGGGTTAGGGTTAGGGTTAGGGTTAGGGTTAGGGTTAGGGTTAGGGTTAGGGTTAGGGTTAGGGTTAGGGTTAGGGTTAGGGTTAGGGTTAGGGTTAGGGTTAGGGTTAGGGTTAGGGTTAGGGTTAGGGTTAGGGTTAGGGTTAGGGTTAGGGTTAGGGTTAGGGTTAGGGTTAGGGTTAGGGTTAGGGTTAGGGTTAGGGTTAGGGTTAGGGTTAGGGTTAGGGTTAGGGTTAGGGTTAGGGTTAGGGTTAGGGTTAGGGTTA
>NW_026527755.1:32609-52366 GCF_017976375.1 Cuculus canorus
GGGAGGACTTCCGGTCCCGCGGCGGGCGGTGATGGCGTCCGGGGAGGACTTCCGGTCCCGCGGCGGGCGGTGACGGCGTCCGGGGAGGACTTCCGGTCGCTGGCGGACTGTGATGGCGTCCGGGGAGGACTTCCGGTTGCTGGTGGACTGTGATGGCGTCCGGGGAGGACTTCCGGTCGCTGGCTGACTGTGATGGCGTCCGAGTAGGACTTCCGGTCGGTGGCGGACTGTGATGGCGTCCGGGGAGGACTTCCGGTCGGTGGCGGACTGTGATGGCATCCGGGGAGGACTTCTGGTTGCTGGCGGACTGTGATGGCGTCCGGGGAGGACTTCCGGTTGCTGGTGGGCATTGATGGCGTCCGGGGTGGACTTCCGGTCCCGCGGAGGGCGGTGATGGCGTCGTGGGCGGCATTCCGGTTGTGTGGTGGGAGCGTGTGGCAGGTTACTGTGCGCGGGACAGGTGGTGTGCGCGCCAGGGGGCTGGCGCACGGCTGGGAGTGGCGTGTGGAGGGTGGGCGTGCGGCGAGGGGGTGGGCGGGGCAGGGGGGGCGGCGCGTGGAGGGTGGGTGCGTGGCGATGGAGTGGGGGGGGAAGGGGGCCGGGGTGTGGCGTGTGGACAGGTGGCGTGCGGTGAGGGCACGGCGCACATGTGGGCCTGGTGGTTGGGGCTTAATCTGTGGGGGAGGGGCTATAGTGATTAGAATGGTATATTAAAAAGAGAAAAATAATAAGAAAATATACTGGTGCAGCAGTAGAAAATGGCTCAGTCCTTGGGAGTAATTTTATTTATTTTTAAAATGATTTTAAAAATGAAAAATTTTTTTACTCCCAAGGAGTGAGCCATTTTCTACTGCTGCTCTGATTCAAAACAATGAATCAGAAAATCTAAATAAATGTAAGAAAATTAGAGACAAACATTGCTACAACAAAAATGACTAACACAAGACCACAAAGAGGCACCTATTAAAGTTTTCTGTCATGGAGGTGGGTGTGGGTTTTTTTTTTTTCCCCTTTATTACTGAGTGTGGTGCTCTTTTTTTTTTTATTTACAAGACTGGAAAACAATACTACGAAGTTCGACACAAACTTTACAGCAGAATGCAACAGAGTCTAAGGCGCAAGGCAACGCATTACAGAGTCTAAGGCGCAAGGCAACCTGTTACAGAGTCTACAACCTGTTACAGAGTCTAAGGCACAAGGCAATGCGTTACAGAGTCCAAGGCGCAAGGCAACGCATTACAGAGTCTAAGGCGCAAGGCAACGCATTACAGAGTCTAAGGCGCAAGGCAACGCATTACAGAGTCTACAACCTGTTACAGAGTCCAAGGCGCAAGGCAACCTGTTACAGAGTCTACAACCTGTTACAGAGTCCAAGGCGCAAGGCAACGCGTTACAGAGTCTAAGGCACAAGGCAACCTGTTACAGAGTCTACAACCTGTTACAGAGTCCAAGGCGCAAGGCAACACGTTACAGAGTCCAAGGCGCAAGGCAACACGTTACAGAGTCCAAGGCGCAAGGCAACACGTTACAGAGTCTAAGGCGCAAGGCAACACGTTACAGAGTCTAAGGCGCAAGGCAACACGTTACAGAGTCTAAGGCGCAAGGCAACCTGTTACAGAGTCTAAGGCGCAAGGCAACCTGTTACAGAGTCTAAGGCGCAAGGCAACGCGTTACAGAGTCCAAGGAGCAAGGCAACCTGTTACAGAGTCCAAGGCGCAAGGCAACCTGTTACAGAGTCCAAGGCGCAAGGCAGCACATTACAGAGTCTAAGGCGCAAGGCAGCACATTACAGAGTCTAAGACGCAAGGCAGCACATTACAGAGTCCAAGGCGCAAGGCAACACGTTACAGTGTCTAAGACGCAAGGCAACCTGTTACAGAGTCTAAGGCGCAAGGCAACGTGTTACAGAGTCTAAGGCGCAAGGCAACGTGTTACAGAGTCCAAGGCGCAAGGCAACGCGTTACAGAGTCTAAGACGCAAGGCAGCACATTACAGAGTCTAAAATGCAAGGCAATCTGTTACAGAGTCTAAGGCGCAAAGCAACCTGTTACAGAGTCTAAGGCGCAAGGCAACGCATTACAGAGTCCAAGGCGCAAGGCAACGCGTTACAGAGTCCAAGGCACAAGGCAACCTGTTACAGAGTCTAAGGCGCAAGGCAACACATTACAGAGTCTAAGGCGCAAGGCAACGCGTTACAGAGTCCAAGGCACAAGGCAACACATTACAGAGTCTAAGACGCAAGGCAACGCGTTACAGAGTCCAAGACACAAGGCAACGCGTTACAGAGTCTAAGACGCAAGGCAACGCATTACAGAGTCCAAGGCGCAAGGCAACGCGTTACAGAGTCCAAGGCACAAGGCAACCTGTTACAGAGTCTAAGGCGCAAGGCAACACGTTACAGAGTCTAAGGCGCAAGGCAACACGTTACAGAGTCCAAGGCGCAAGGCAACACGTTACAGAGTCCAAGGCGCAAGGCAACACGTTACAGAGTCCAAGGCGCAAGGCAACACGTTACAGTGTCTAAGACGCAAGGCAACCTGTTACAGAGTCTAAGGCGCAAGGCAACACGTTACAGAGTCTAAGGAGCAAGGCAACGCGTTACAGAGTCTAAGACGCAAGGCAGCACGTTACAGAGTCTAAAACGCAAGGCAACCTGTAACAGAGTCTAAGGCACAAGGCAACCTGTTACAGAGTCTAAGGCGCAAGGCAACGCGTTCCAGAGTCTAAGACGCAAGGCAACGCGTTACAGAGTCTAAGACGCAAGGCAACACATTAGAAAGTCTAAGACGCAAGGCAACCTGTTACAGAGTCCAAGACGCAAGGCAACACGTTACAGAGTCCAAGACGCAAGGCAACACGTTACAGAGTCCAAGACGCAAGGCAACGCGTTACAGAGTCCAAGACGCAAGGCAACGCGTTACAGAGTCCAAGGCGCAAGGCAACCTGTTACAGAGTCTAAGATGCAAGGCAATGCGTTACAGAGTCTAAGACGCAAGGCAACACGTTACAGAGTCCAAGATGCAAGGCAATGCATTACAGAGTCTAACGCGCAAGGCAACCTGTTACAGAGCCTAAGACGCAAGGCAACGCATTACAGAGTCCAAGGCGCAAGGCAACGGGTTAGATTCCAAGGCAACGCGTTACACAGTCCAAGGCGCAAGGCAATGCATTACAAAGTTTAAGGCGCAAGGCAACCTGTTACAGAGTCTAAGGCGCAAGGCAACACGTTACAGAGTCCAAGGCGCAAGGGAACGCATTACAGAGTCCAAGACGCAACAGTAGTCATATCCAGCGCAACATTACAGAGTTAGAGATGACACAACATTAATTAGAGGCAACACTACATTACAGAGTTAGATACAATGCAACGTTAGAGTTGGATGCCACACAACAAAGCCAGACACAATGCAACAGTACAGTCAGACCCAACACAGTGCAATATTACAGAGTTAGATGCAATGTTAGACAATGTTACAGAGTTAGACACAATGCAACCTTAGGATTGGATGCCACATGACAGAATTAGACACAATGCAACCTTACAGAGTTCAACGCAACAGTAGAGTTAGGCACAACACTCCATTACAGAGTTAGACACAATGCAACATTAGAGTTGGATGCCACACAACAGAGTTAGATGCAACCTTACAGAGTTCGTTGAAACGGTACAGCCAGACCCAACACAACACTCCATTACAGAGTTAGATAAAATGCAACATTAGTGGGATGCCACACAGACACAATGCAACCTTACAGAGTTAGACACAACAGTACAGTCAGACCCGACGCAACATTAGAGTTACATGCGATGCAACATTAGAGTCCAATGCAAGACAACATTAGAGTTAGGCACAAAAGTTATAATTAGATGCAACACTAGTTAGACCTGATCCAATATTACATAGTTAAACATGATACAACATTAGTTAGACACAACACATCACAACATTACAAAGTCAGGCACAACATTAGTTAGACACAATACAACAGAGTTAGACCCAACACAAAATTACAGTTAGATGCCAAAGACTATACAGCAGAGTCAAACAGCTAGAGACTACAAAACACTACACACTAGATTGCAGAGTGAGATACAACACAAGAGAGTAAGACACAACTAAACACTATGCAAGACAGTACCGTTATTCAATACCACATAATGCAATAGAGGTAGACTCAACACAGACTGATTACAATAGCTAAATTCAAAGTTGTACACTCAATACAAATTCAACTCAAAACTGTGGAATACTGTAAAATCACACACGGTACAAGTTACACCCAATAGAGCTACTGTCCATACAAGTTATACTCAAAACACTACAACAGTTACACTGAAAACTATACATGAAATTTCAACTTCAACATTACTAGGTTTCTTACCAGGTAGGTACCTGGGAACCTCACAGGAAAGTACAATGACTTAAAGTTGCACCAGCACTCTTAACTATACCTCTGAACAATGTTTGCTTTTAGGAAGTCCTCTGGCCGTCCCGAGGCGCGGCTCCACGGCGACTCCTCTGGCCGTCCCGAGGCGCGGCTCCACGGCGACTCCTCTGGCCGTCCCGAGGCAGAACTGCCAAGGAGTGAAAAGAAACCCCAAAACCCCCTAGATGTACCTACTTTTCCTGTCCCAGCATTCTCAACACAGTAACTACAGCCTATTCCACATCTCTCACCCTAGCAGTACACATGATCAAGCCTCCATCATTGAGGCAACATCTTAGCCAGAACTAGTTTCTCAAGCCAGAAAGAGAGAAAGCTATGCAGACCTCACTGGGCCCTCAAAAGTCAGATCTGCTTTTTTTTAAATTATTATTTCATATAATTATACTATCCATTACAACCCCCTTCCTCAAAGACATCAAATTTATATTTAACTTATTACAGTCTAGTTCTCCTCAACAGTAGCCAGCAGGATTGACTCACCTAACCCTTCAACTGCAACATACCAAACAAACTCCATATCACCATGCACAAAACATACCTGCCCACCATAACAAATTATTACCACATTCCAGGGGAGCACACCCCAGGAACTGTGTTCCCAGGTGCTTCAAAATTTGGCCCTGCCTCAAAAAAACCCAGTCCCAGCTCGGCCTGCACCCAAACCTTGGCGATGATCATCGCCTCACAGACCGGCCGGGACCAGGGAAAAAAAAACCCAGCTGGGGGAAAAAAAAAAAATCCCCCAGCTGGGGTTTTTTTATTCTAAATTTTTTTTTTTTTTCAAGCTAAGTACCTGCAAAGCAAAACACTACACAGACAACCTCAGAAGCTAGCCCACCACCCCCCAACCACACAGGCAATCACTGCCACATAAACCGTTCCTCCCTCCCAGCCCATGCATGCCACCCACTGCCAGCCACAACAAGCCATCACCCCTAGGCTGCACGGCTCCCTGGGAACTGTGTTCCCAGGTGCCTCAAAATTTGGCCCTGCCTCAAAAAAACCCAGTCCCAGCTCGGCCTGCGCCCAAACCTTGGCGATGATCATCGCCTCGCAGACCGGCCGGGACCAGGGAAAAAAAAACCCAGCTGGGGAAAAAAAAAAAAATCCCCCAGCTGGGGTTTTTTTATTCTATTTTTTTTTTTTTAAAAAAAAAAGGCTAAGTACCTGCAAAACAAAATACTACACAGACAACATCAGAAGCTAGCCCACCCCCCCCCAACCACACAGGCAATCACTGCCACATAAACCGCTCCTCCCTCCCAGCCCATGAGTGCCACCCACTGCCAGCCACAACAAGCCATCACCCCTAGGCTGCACGGCTCCCTGGGAACTGTGTTCCCAGGCGCCTCAAAATTTGGCCCTGCCTCAAAAAAACCCAGTCCCAGCTCGGCCTGCGCCCAAACCTTGGCGATGATCATCGCCTCGCAGACCGGCCGGGACCAGGGAAAAAAAACCCAGCTGGGGGAAAAAAAAAAAATCCCCCAGCTGGGGTTTTTTTATTCTAAATTTTTTTTTTTAAAGCTAAGTACCTGCAAAGCAAAACACTACACAGACAACCTCAGAAGCAACCCCACCACCCCCCAACCACACAGGCAGTCCCTGCCACATAAACCGCTCCTCCCTCCCAGCCCATGCGTGCCACCCCCTGCCAGCCACAACAAGCCATCACCCCTAGGCTGCACGGCTCCCTGGGAACTGTGTTCCCAGGTGCCTCAAAATTTGGCCCTGCCTCAAAAAAACCCAGTCCCAGCTCGGCCTGCACCCAAACCTTGGCGATGATCATCGCCTCGCAGACCGGCCGGGACCAGGGAAAAAAAACCCAGCTGGGGGAAAAAAAAAAATCCCCCAGCTGGGGTTTTTTTATTCTATTTTTTTGGAAAAAAAAAAAAAAAAAAGCTAAGTACCTGCAAAACAAAACACTACACAGACAACCTCAGAAGCAACCCCACCACCCCCTAACCACACAGGCAATCCCTGCCACATAAACCGCTCCTCCCTCCCAGCCCATGTGTGCCACCCCCTGCCAGCCACAACAAGCCATCACCCCTAGGCTGCACGGCTCCCTAGGAACTGTGTTCCCAGGCGCCTCAAAATTTGGCCCTGCCTCAAAAAAACCCAGTCCCAGCTCGGCCTGCGCCCAAACCTTAGCGATGATCATCGCCTCGTAGACTGGCCAGGACCCGGGGAAAAAAAAAAGAATTAATTCTATATTCAATTTCCTTGTGCTAACTGCCTGCATAGCAAGACATTCTACTCCACATACAACCTCAAAGAGCACAACAATAAGTGACTCCCACCTCTACAGCCCCAGACACTCATCCACCTACACACACGCTCACATTCCCCCCTAGACGCATTCAGACACATCAAATGCTTGCACAGATGCAAAGTGCTTCCTTTTAGGCACCAAGGGCATTCTTGCTTCAAGTCTTCGCTTCCACCTGGGGGTGGCTTGCATGCATGCATCAAGGCTGTGCTTCAAGTCCTTGCTGGCACCTTGAGCTTGCATCAAGTTCTTCCATCACTATCTTGCTTGCATAAACACATCAAGGTCTTGCCTGCACAAGTGAAATAATTGCCTGCATCCATGCTGGCAGGTATCAAGGCCATTCCTGCTTGCATGCATGCACTAAGGCCAGGCTTGCATCAAGACCTTGCTTGCACCAAGTCCTTGCTTGCACCAACTTCTTCCATCACATCCTTGCCTACAGGGGAACACTGACTTGTTTGCATACATACAATTCATACGTCACAGGCCAGGAGCCAAGTCCTCACTGCTTCAGGGGCATGCACCAAGGACAAGCTGGCAGGCGGGCAGGCATCAAGTGCACGCACCAGGTCCTCGCTGGCAGGCAGGCATCAAGTGCACGCACCTGGTCCTCGCTGGCGGGCGGGCAGGCATCAAGTGCACGCACCAGGTCCTCGCTGGCGGGCAGGCATCAAGTGCACGCACCAAGGACAAGCTGGCAGGCGGGCAGGCAGCAAGTGCACGCACCAAGGACAAGCTGGCAGGCGGGCAGGCAGCAAGTGCACGCACCAAGGACAAGCTGGCAGGCGGGCAGGCAGCAAGTGCACGCACCAAGGACAAGCTGGCAGGCGGGCAGGCAGCAAGTGCACGCACCTGGTCCTCGCTGGCGGGCAGGCATCAAGTGCACGCACCTGGTCCTCACTGGCGGGCAGGCATCAAGTGCACGCACCTGGTCCTCACTGGCGGGCAGGCATCAAGTGCACGCACCTGGTCCTCACTGGCGGGCAGGCATCAAGTGCACGCACCTGGTCCTCACTGGCGGGCAGGCATCAAGTGCACGCACCTGGTCCTCACTGGCAGGCGGTCAGGCAGGCAGGCATCAAGTGCATGCACCAAGTCCTTGCTGGCAGGCAGGCAGGCATCAAGTGCACGCACCAAGTCCTCGCTAGCAGGCAGGCATCAAGGGCGTGCACCAAGTCCTCACTGGGAGGCAGGCGTGCACCAAGGGCTGTCTTGCATCCAGTCTTGGCAGCAACTGGTTGCTTGTCTGCACACACCAAGGGCTAGCTGACATCAAGTGCACCCACTGAAGGCTGGGTGGCTGCCTTGTTTACATGCCTGCATCAACTTCTGGCTGGCAAGAGCTGGCATTGAGCTATTACATGGCTGCACTAAGTCCTTGCATCAAATCCTTGCTTTAAGTGTACACACCAAGGGTTGGCTTGCTTGCACCAAATCCTTGTTTCAAGTGCATGCACCAAGGCCTAGCTTGCACACAAATGCTGGGTTCCTTGCACCGAGGGCTGGCTTGCCTGGACATATCAAGGGCTTGCATGCACCGAGGGCTGGCTTGCTTGCATACATTTGATGCTTGCATTCTCCTTGCCTAGCAATCACCATTCGGCACACAGGTTGTCCTCCTGCATCTGCAAAACAATACTGAATAAGTCATCTCAATACTCAGCAGTAGCTTAACAATTCCAGACATCTTGTTTCCATTAGAGATTAATAACCCTCTTTCACACTACAAGCAGTCAGAGAAAAAACAAGAAAAAAAACCCCAACCAAACCCAAATGTTAAGTCCCACACATACCATAAATAACACCCTTGATTATGAACTGCTTTGCTACGACTTCAATGGCTTATCCCACACAGCCTTGCTCATCCCCCCTGTAGCTGCAGAGCCAGGCAGAAACTACTTTCCTCAGTAGTTGCATCTATGGCTACTTGATGGGCAGTGTACTGTATGACCCTAGGCTACAAGTACGGAGCATATCAGCACATTAACCATAGAACCTTACTAATACACTTCTGTTGACAATTATTACTTCCATGCCTCGGGCAGACCGCCTCCAACCAGACAAACATATGGAACAACACTGCACATAAAAAAACAATGACACACCGGAGACAAAAGAAAACTCTGAGGAGAATGACCCCCAGACCAGAGATGCCACAGGGCAAGAATACCTAGGGGCTGCGAGGAAGTCTCAGCAGCAGCCCCAGAAAAGTGGAAGACCGTGGCCCCTTACTAAGGGATATGGCCACGAGTGGGAGGATGCACGTGCAAGAAGTGGTGCCTAAAGACCTTAGAATGTAGAGAATGCATAGAAGAAGCCCCAGAAGAGGGGACGGATGCAAGGAAGTGCAAGCAAGCACTCAATCAGAAAAGTTGACATGGCCTGCAATGCCGCTGCAATAGACAACTGACCAGAAACTTTCTTTGAAGAGTAGAATACTGGGGCCCTGTAAAGACATATGGCTGCAACTGCAAGGATGCAAGTGCAAGAAGCCCTGCTTAAAGGCCTAAAAACAGAGGATGCGTGGAAGAAGTCCCCAAATGGGGATTTAAGAAAATGGATCAATAATCATTGAGGATGCTGACATGTCCTGCAATGTCTATGCAATAGACAACCGACCAGAAATTTCCAAAACAAAAGATCAATCCAAGCTTTAAGATGGCAATGCAAGAAGAGCCATGCCCACTTGGCACCTTACCAAGAACAGACATTCAAGACTCTAGAGATGATGCCCAAGGCACATACCACGTGCCTTAAGCACCAAGATGACATCAAGGCCTGTGGAAAACTTCATACATGGCAGACAGGCTACATAGACTAAACAACAACACAGATACAGGCTAGAACTACCCTGTCTGGTGCATGCTAGCTCTGAGCTGAGAATTGAACCCCTCCCTATACCTGCACAAAGGTTACTCTTCCAGCACAGCCCTCTACCATATGCTAAATCCCCTCCCTGCCGCTCTCAACATTCTGCCTTCTTCCCAACCCCAAACTGCAGCCCCCTCAACTTAACTTTCAGAGGGCCAAAGACCTGAAGCCATCCCTGGCAGAAAAAGCTCAAACCGCATCAGCTAAGTGGGACAACCCTGCACGGCTAGGTTCCTCTTGATTATCATCTGCAAGAAAACCAAACAGAAAACAGCACCGATAGTCAGCATCACACTGCTCAGTGCTAATACTTGTACTACACCCACAGCTAAATTGCAAAGACGTTCTGCTCACCTGTTCTGTCCCGATTCAAACATCCAACGCTGCAACCATCATCACGTGGGGCACCTAAGATAGCCAGACAAAAATTACTGCTGTGCTTCTGAGAGATCAGTCCCATGCTCCTTCTCCCCACTACCTGGCTCACCTCAACTGCTCTTCCCATTGCAAAGGCAGCCTGCACAGCACCTGCAAAATCAAAGATAAATGCTCAATGGAGTTGCTGTGTACTACATTGCTCTTAGACACCAATTTGGACAACCACCTCCTCACCTCTCAAACCATTTTTCAGCATGAAGCTCAACCCCTCTGAGGCTGTATGTAGCACCTGCAAAAGAAGAGAGGTACTTAAGATACTAACAAAGCAGAGGCTTCCCCCAGCAATACCCTCCTCCTGCTATGTTTCCTTGACCGCTCTCCTGCCCAGCATCCATCATCTCAGGCTGCCATGGTGAGGCTTGGTCTCCACCTGTAATATGCAGACAGCAAGGGATGCTTTTAAGATCACAAACTGAAAATGTAGATTAGCTATTTATATTGCCACCGGCCACATCTTCCCAATGACACCACAGCCGACTCACCTCCCTATGGCACTCCACCTGCAATTCCATCAGCCGCTTTTGGTACACATGTTGTCCCTCTGCATCTGAAAAACACAATATCAAAGTAGTAACTCAGACATTCAGTGACACCTTAACAGTTCCAGACCTCTCACTTCCATTTAGCAATACCATCTCTACTGCACACTACAGCCAAGCACAACAAATCAACTACCAAACCCAGACATTACGTCCCAATCCCTTTGAATTTAAACTGCTCCGTTACCGCTCTGCTGGATTCTCCTGCACGCTTCTGGTCATTCCCTCTGTGGCTGCAGAGCCGAGCAGAAACTGCTTTCCTCATCCACTGCACCTAGGGCTACTTCTTCTGCAATGTATGGTATGCCCCTAGACCGCAAGGTTTAGGCGTATCAGCATATTAACCACAGAATCTTGCCCTTCTACCTCTGCTTACTCTTATCACCTCCATGCATCGGGCAGAGCAGCTCCAGCCAGCCACAAAACACAGAACAATACTGCACACAAGACCGATGTCATGAACCAGGGACAAAAGAACTCGCTGTACGAAGAATGATTCCTGGATCAGACATGCCATTGGACAAGATGTTGTACAGGGCTACAAAGAAGAATCTATGGCAGCCCTGGAAAGGTGAAGGACCGTGGCTCATTACGAAGAGATACAGGTGCAACTGGGAGGATGAAGGAGCGAGAAGCCCCGTTTAAAGACCTAAAGATGGAGAGGATGCATGGAACAACTCCCAGAACAGGAATCCAAGAAAATGCGTGACTAACGATCATGGATGCCAACGCAGGCTGCAAGGCCGCAGCAAAAGAGACAACTGACCTGAAGCTTCCAAAACAAGACCAATCCACACGTTAGGATTGCGATGCAAGAGCAGCGGTGCCCAATTGAGACTGCGTCGATGAGTACAAGCATTCGGGACCCTAGACATGGTGCCCAAGGCACGTCCAGCATGTCTTGAGGGCAAAGAAGACATCAAGACCTGCAGAAAACTTAAGACGTGGCACACAGACTACAGAACCTAGATGACAGACACGGGCAAGAAGTCCCGTTGAAAGACCTAGAGGTGCAGAGGATGTACGGAACAAGTCCCAGAACAGGGATCCAAGAATACAGATGACTAACAAACACAGATGCCGACACAGGCTGCAAAATTCCAAAACGCAAGACCGATCCACACTTTAGGATTGCAATGCAAGAAGAGCAGTGCCTGATCAACACTGCATTGATGAGTACAAGCATTCGGAACCCTAGACATGGTGCCCAAGGCACATCCGGCATGCCTTGAGTGCAAAGAGGACATCAAGACCTGCAGAAAACTTAGGATGTGGCACACAGACTGCAGAAACTTAGATGACAACAAACACTGGCTGGAACTGCCCCGCCCATGCTAGTTTTGGGCTGAGAAGCAGGCCTCTCTGCCTTTGCCTGCCCAAATGGGACTCTCCCTGCACGGCTCTCTCACCTATGTTACCTTTAAAATCCCTCCCTGCCATCCCCAACCTTCTCCCCTCTTCCCAGATCCACCCCAGCCTTGGTCCCTCAACTTAACTTTCAGAAGGCCAAGAGTTATCCTCAGAAAAAAAAACCCTCCAACAGCATCAGCTATGTGGGATGATCCTGCAGTCACCAGGTTCCTCGTTGCCATCTGCAAGAAAGTGAAATGGAAGACAAACAGTGCCAACTGTTGGTATTGCACTGTTCCATGTCAGTGTCCCGCACAACAACTTGCTCTGCCTAACTGCCACATTGTTCACTCATTTGCTATGTGCCATTTCTAGTGTCAGATGCTGCGGACATTATTACCTGGGACAACTAACTCCAGAGAATTACTGTTGTTCTTGTAAGAAGTCTGTCTTGTTCTTCTCCATACTACTCCGCTCATCTGAAATGCTCTTCCCATTCCCAAAGTGGCCCACACAGCAAAACCAAGGGTAAATACTTAACCGAGTTGCCAAATAATACTTCGTTCTTTGAGACATATCTAACTTCCTCCTCACCATCAGCCCCACAATGATGACAATAAGCCTGACTACCTCACCAGTACCACAGAATTCCAGGCAGTCTGCTTAACTTTCCTCTTCACCGCTCCCATTGTAGGAACGCAGTAGTAGCGATACCCAGGACAACGGAAAGATGGGCCACAGGGATCCAGATGTTAGCAGATTATCCAACTTTAGTCACAGGAATGAACAAAAAACTTGCAAAAATATTCTAATTGAAAACCAGCAAAGATGACAGACACAGAAGACAAAAACACAGGACACTCACCATGCAGCAATGGAGACTGGAATTACAGAGACCATCAGCCAATGGAAAAAAACTCACAATGGTGGGATTCAACTACTCAAAGACCTAAATTGGAAACTCAATGACTGTAAAAACCACAGCTGATAACAAGGATGAGGTAACAACTTCTGTGAACAATACTAGAGCAAACCTCACTGGTAACTTAAGGAAAAATCCAAGACTCTGCTAATAAGGGAGGCTTGCGTGCCCACGGAACAGATGAATAAGAGTTGCTCAGCTGCTGTTACAAGGCAAGATAATATCCATCTTCTTTCCTGAGAAATGCAAAGGAAAGTAGGGACAGAATCCTGCATTGCAGAAAAGCACCGAATCCATACCTTTAAGTAGCAAGGTCTCTGACATTCAGATGGATGGAGACAGGGTGGATACAAAGAAGTCAGTGGGGGAACACAGGTAGTAGAAGACACAAGGAAGGATTGATCTGAGCCCTAGAGATTACATTTTTAGTGTAGCTGATGCTTTTCAAGATCAAACTCATCTGATGTTCAAACCAGACCATTGCTGTACAAAGGTCCAGATGATCCATACCTTGTGTTTCAACTTCATCATACCTCCCATCAGCTGCAGAGAGACTAGAACAGGGCAAGCCTAGATGGCACTTGCATCTGACTGCCAAACTGACCTGAGAAAGATCCATGAACCCATCTGGCTTCCCCTAACCATCACCCAAAGGAATAAAGTCCTTCTCCCTCCTGAACAGTCGGTCAGAGAAAAAACCCTGCTCTTTCCTAACAGCACCTGTGCTATTTTTTAGCCCCCTGACCTTTCTATGTTGCTGCTCCTTAAGAGCTGTGCTTCTGAACCCTTTGCTGTGTTCTGCTGGTCACTTCTATCTTCTGCCAGCCCACAGATTCAAATTACCACTCTAGGCTTGCAAACTGAATTCCAGATCATTATAACCTACAAGGCGCATAATACAAACTGCGAAGGCTTTAGAGCTGGTGCATCATCCCACATGGAATGAAGAACAACAAGCTGTCTCATAACCAAAAATTCTAGGCAAAGGCAGAGGACCCAGAATGAAATAAAAAGAAAGCAAACTATTAAAACAACTTGCTGCCCCTAACACCCAATAAAAAATGACAGACCTTAAAAGAAAAACACTCACCTCTATAAACAAAAAAATGTACTTACAGCATATGCTGCTTAGCCTGGACTCCCAAATTCTTACCCCCAACAGCAGCCTCTACTTCACTGAAAAACAAACAAATAAATAAAAACCTTATCACAACAGCTTAGCCTATTCAAAAGCTGCAATGAATTGAAAGAGTAGCAGAGCACTGATCTTAAGGAAGACCAGAAGCTGAATGACTCCCTAGTGGAAGGCCTGTGGCTTATATACCCCTGGGCCTCCCCACCCACCACCTGGGAATAGGGCAGGGCAAACCCCTCAAAGGTACAAATAGAGCCTGGGAAGCAGCTGTGTTTTATTAACTTTGCCTTACACTCACAGCAAGAAAAGCACTGAATGTGAAAAAGGATCTTTACTGGAAATAAGGGTATTTGCTCTTTTGCTACAAAATCATTGTCTATGGTGCCCGCGATGTGACTAAGTATTGAACAGTTTAGGGCTGGACTTTTTGGTGCCTTTTGTTTACTATATTGCTGTACAAACACTCCACCCCCCCCAGCCCCAGCTTCCCTGTACCTCTCTTTTTTATTTTTTTGTTCTGTTTTCTCTCCCTTTTCTTTTCGGTCTTCTGTCTCTGTTCTATGCCCATAGGTCTTTTTTCCTTTTCCATCTTTGTCCCCATCTACAACCTTCTCTTTTTCCCCACAATTTCACTGGCCTTATTCCTGGAGGTCTTTCTTTTTCTGTGCCTGCAAGTGCCTTGCCTTCCTTTCTCTCTTTCCATTCTTCTCTTTTTCTCCCTATCCCTTTGTATTCCTCACTATTGCTATTTTAGGGTTTTTTTTTTTTGCATTCTGTGTCTTCACAGTCCCCTTTCCCACTTCTCTTGCTATTTCTGATCTTTTTTTGCTATTCCCTGCCCTTTTTTATAATCCTTTGTCTGCAGGCCTCCTGACTTCTCTTTTTTTTTTTTTTTAATCCAGTCCCTTGTGCTTCTCAAACAAGTCAGCTCTACTTTATGTACCCACGTGGCTTTATAAGATTCTTATGGTGAAATTTTCTTCTAACCTTCTGCCCAGAGAAGTGTTGCTAAAAAGATCCATATGTTTATATCTTCGGGATGTCTAAAGTGGCAGAGCTTCAGTGTATTTTTTTCCCCTCTCTCCCTCCCTGCCCCAGCACTCTGTGACTTATAGGCACGGGACCCTAGCTGACTTGCTTTTTGTACATGCCTGGGATTCACAGGTCCCTGCAGTGGCAGCTGACTAATGATGTTGCACTGGTGATTGTATTGAGTTAGTTCTGTGAGAGGAAGGGGTGCAACTCAGCTGATAAAAGCAAAGACTGTGTCTGTACTTGATGTAAATATAGGGGTTTCTCAGCCTGTCTTCTTTTGTCTGGGGACTGCTTTTATTTTTAGCTTGTCTGTGACAGATTTATTGTACTTGTCAGCCAGGACATTTTAGCCTGATGACTACACAAAAGACATGGCTGCATGCGATGGTAAGACTGGTGGGAAAAGGGCAAGAAGAGGATCAATAACAAACAATTGCAAGTACCATTTAGAGTTTGCTACTTCTTCAGCTGCTGAGAAACAGGACGGTCTCTGTGACTTTGCTACTGTATGAGAGCACAACTAGAGCTGCAGTAGCGCGTTTCAGTCACCTAGTGGCAGCAGAGAGACACATTAGTGGATGCAGGCTGCAAAACCACTTTTGTGCCACCCGGTGGCAGCAGAATCCCGAGTTAATTGACTCGTGCACGACATGCAGAATCAAACTTCACAACTCGGGAGAGTGATAAAGCAGGTATGTTTTATTTCAGGGAGAGATTTTCTCCTCCTATCTTGCACACCGTATCGTCTAACAAGCAGCTACTTATAGTGTAAAAAGATACATACTTATTAACATAGGCTAGACTGCTACAAGGAGTTCACTAAAAGGGCATTACTATTACAATTATTTCAATTATTCCATTATCGTAAGTGCACTCTTGGCCTCAGCTGAATTGGCTGCATTTCAAACCACAGAAATGGTTAGCCTTGGACAGTCTCTTTTCTCACTGAAGCAGAGCTACACAGCTTCTGCCTGGGCTCTGAGTGTTCCTGATAACATGTCCTTGTTTTGAAAAAATTCCTTCAATTCTTCTTACTGAATACGTGTGTTGGTTAACTCTTTCATTCCTTGTTTTAGGCTGCTGTACTTGTTTTCAGTCACCCGGTGGCAGGGTAGAGCCGGGTTTGATACTCGGGTTGCAGTACCGCGTTTTAGTCACCCGATGTCAGCAGCGAGCCGGTTTAATCGACTTTGGCTGCAGAACCGCTTTTCGGTCACCCGGTGGCAGCAGAGACCCGAGTTAATCGTATCGGGTTGCAGTACCGCGTTCAGTCACCCGGTGCCAGCAGAGAGCCGGGTTAATCAATTCGGGCTGCAGAACCGCTTTTCTGTCGCTCAGTAGCAGGGAAGAGCCGGGTTTGACGACTCGGGCTGCAGTACTGCGTTTCGGTCACCCGGTGGCAGAAGAGACCCGTGTTCCACGACCTGGGCTACAGTAGCGCTTTTCTGTCACGCAGGGGGAGCAGAGAGCCGGAATAATAAGAGGAAGTTGCTGTCGGCAGCAAACAGCAGGGCTTTCCTCCTTCGCTCGTTTTTCCTTCTCTGTCCTTCCACTTCGCCTCATCCTAGGCTGTGACCCATCCAAATAAAGATGAGAAGAGAATCTCCCACAAATTGTCAAAAGTTTTCACTTGTGCCCCGAACGGAAACCACAAGGGAAGTCAGGACTTGTAAGACTGTAAGCAGCATCACTGGACTAAGTTTTATAAACAACCAGTGAGAATACCATTTATTTTAGTATTTATTCTGTTATTTGTACATGATTAAGAGTTATTTGGACTAAATGACATCTCACCAAATATAAATGCGTCACACTAAGATGTTCTCAATCATGTTCATGTGAAAATTTGGCACAGAAAAGCAGCCCAGGCACCCTCTTAGTGTTAAAATACATTATTTCCATCAATGTTTACAGAAGGGTGCAGCAAGAGGAACGATTCTTTCTGACTGTACCACTCAAAATGCTTCTACAGACAGACAGTGCTGCAGTGAACACATGTGCTCTGGGCTTGTTGAAGGGGTCACAGGGCTTGTCTTGGAGTCTCTGTTCCAATTTTGGAGACCACTGTGCTTATTTTAGGGTGTTTTGCTCATTTTGGGGGGCTCTGGTCCCATTTTCGGGGTCTTGAGGCTTCTTTTGGGGTCTCTGAGCCCATTTTTTGAGTCTCTGCCCACTTGGGGGACTTGTTTTTTTGGGTCTCTGAGCCCATTTGGGGGGCCTTAGGTCTCTGGGCTTCATATTGGCATCTCTGTGCCCACTGTTGTTGTCTCAAGACTTGTTTTGTTCATGTCTGTGCTCTTTCTTTGTGTCTCTGCTCCTATTTTTCTACTCTCTGTGCACGTGCCACCCCAGACTCTCAATCATAGGATCTTCACTAGCATGTCTATGCTTCAGGCAGAGCAGCGCCAACCAGACAAACATCCACAGATGTGCCTGGCTGACCAAAGAGCTCTGGCTGGAAGTCAGGAAAAAGAGGAAAATATACAAACTCTGCCAGAAGGGGCAGGTGACTTGTGAGGACTACAAAGACAAAGTGAGATGGTGTAGACAAAAGAATCAGAAAGGCTAAAAACCAATTAGAGCTTAGATTGGCTGATTCTGTGAAAGATAATAAGAAATCCTTCTAAAAATCCATCAATAACAAAAAAAGGACCAAGGAGAATTTCCATCCTTTACTGGATGCAGGGGGAACAATAGTGATGAAGGATGAAGATAAGGGGCTTAGGGCCGCCTTTGCCTGAGTTTTTAATTGTAACGTGAGATGTTCCCTGGATACTCCACCTCCTGATCCAATACGTGTTCATGAAAGGCAGGTCTTGACAAACTAACCTGATTGCCTTCTATGACAAAGTGACTCAAGTACTGGATGATGGAAAGACTGGGGATGTAGTCTCCGAGGACTTCAGTAAAGCCTTTGACACAGTTTCTCACAGCATTCTGCTTCAGAAACTGACAGCCTCTGGCCTGGATGGGTGCACACTCTCCTGAGTTGAAAACTGGTTAGATGGCTGGGCCCAGGCCATGGTGGTAAATGGACTTAACTCCAGCTGGAGGCCAGTTACAAGTTTGTTTTCCCAGGGCTCAGAACTGGGTTCAGCCCTGTTCAATGTCTTTACTGATGACCTAGATGAAGACATTGAGTGCACTTTTAGCAAGTTTGCAGATGACAACTAAGCTGGGTAAAAGCGTGGATCTAATGGAGGGTAGGGAGGCTCTGTAAAAGGACTGGAACAGACTGGAGCGATGGGCTGAGACCAATGGCATGAGGTTTAACAAGGCCAAATGCCAGGTCCTGCACTTGAGGCGCAACAACCCTATGCGGTGCTACAGACTAGGAGAAGTCTGGCTTGAAAGCTGCCTAGAGGAGAAGGATCTGGGGTGTTGGTTGACAGCTGACTGAACATGACCCAGCAATGTGTGCAGGTGGCCATGAAGGCCAATGGCACCTTGGCTTGTATCAGAAATGGCATGACTAGCAGGTCCAAGGGGGTTATTCCCTGTCTGTACTCGGCCCTAGTGAGACTGCACATCGAATCCTGTGTTCAGTTCTGGGCCCCTCACCACAAGAAGGATGTTGAGGCTCTAGAGTGTGTCCAGAGAAGAGCAACGAAGCTGGTGAGGGGGATGGAGAACAAGTCTCATGAGGAGCGACTGAGTGAGCAGGAGTTGTTTAGACTGGAGAACAGGAGGCTGAGGGGAGACCTTACAGGTCTCCAAAACTACCTGAAAGGAGGTTGTACAGAGTAGGGAGCTGGCCTTTTCTGCCAAGTGACAGGGGACAGGACAAGGGGGAATGGCCTCAAGATTCACCAGGGGAGGTTCAGGCTGACCATCAAGAAAAAGTTTTTCAGGGAAAGGGTCATTGGGAACTGGAACAGGCTGCCCAGGGAGGTGGTTGAATCACCTTCCCTGGAGGTGTTTAAGGGACAGGTGCATGATGTGCTGAGGCATAGTGTAGGGACTGTTAGGAATGGTTGGACTCAATGATCTACTGGGTCCCTTCCAATCTAGTGATTCTATGAGCCTGTACGCAGGGAGGAATAACAAAACAAGGCTCCCTAGACCCAAGAGGAAACGGCTAGAGACCTGCTTAGGCAAATTAGGTATTCATGTCTATGGGGCCAGAAGGGTTTCACCCGATGGTATTGAGAGCTGGCAAACATGCTTGCCAAAACTCTTTGGAAAACCTACCACCAGTCCTAGCTAACTGGTAAAGTTCCATTAGCCTAGAGCGTAGCAGATGTTGCACCCATTTACATGAAGAGCTGGAGAAAGGATCTAGGAAACTACAGACCTGTCAGCCTGACCTCAGGAAAGCTCGCTGGTGAATTGGAAACATTCATCGATAACAGCTAAGGAGAACGGGCTAGCCCAGAATGCTGCTGCTCGTTAGCTCTCGCTCCCGGGAGCGCTTTCATTGCAACCTGCATATTGCAAAGAGAAGAAGACTGTACTCTTGATTCTTCATCTGTGATTCCCCTGTTCACTGCAAAACCTTTCTGCCTAACCAACCATGGGAAGTGGATTCTTTCCTAGAAAGCTGCATGAGAATCAGATCTCTTGCTGAACTGTCACTGCACTCTATATTTAGGAGTCTGCTTAAGTTTAGATTGGGCAGCTGCGACAGGACTGTGCTCAGGAAAGCTCACTGGTGAATTGGAAACATTCACCGATAACAGCTAAGGGGAACGCACTAGCCCAGCATGCTGCTGCTCGTTAGCTCTTTCTCCCGGGACCGCTTTCATT